>NW_018470843.1:0-679 GCF_002113885.1 Mizuhopecten yessoensis
AAAAACTTTGTATATTTTGGCTAATTAGTCTATCTAATTAGTGGACATTTTTCACATTAGAGCTTCTTTGAATAATTAGTAATTAACAGAAATTTATTTAGGAATTTTAAACATTTTTTTCATGTTTTCACATATTGGGTTGATAGGATTTGTCCTATCATGTGCAACCCAATTCGTGAAAAGTGAAACAACAATCTTTGTATATTTTGGCTAATGAGTCTATCTAATTAGTGGAAATTGTTCACATTAGAGCTTTTATGAATAATTAGTAATAAACAGAACGTTATTACGGAATTTAAAACATTTTTTCTTGTTTTCACATATTGGGTTAATAGGATTTGTCCTATCATGTGCAACCCAATTCGTGAAAAGTGAAACAACAATCTTTGTATATTTTGGCTAATTAGTGTATCTAATTAGTGGAAATTGTTTACATTAGAGCTTCTTTGAATAATTAGTAATTAACAGAAAGTTATTTAGGAATTTTAAACATTTTTTTCATGTTTTCACATATTGGGTTGATAGGATTTATCCTATCATGTGCAACCCAATTCGAGAAAAGTTAAAAAAAACTTTGTATATTTTGGCTAATAAGTCAATCTAATAGGTGGACATTGTTCACATTAAAGCTTCGTTGAATAATTAGTAATTAACAGAAAGTTATTTAGGAATTTTAAAC
>NW_018470844.1:0-679 GCF_002113885.1 Mizuhopecten yessoensis
GAAAGTGACGATTTGTTTATAAAATATCAGTTTGAAGAGCGACCCTGACGCGGGTCGCCTATTTCCCGCATATTATAGAGGGCCGGAGTTCTGACGTTAATCGACAACAGACCGATATAAAAAAAGTCGATAAAACGTCAGAATAATTCAGACTACTTAAAACATACTATATTTCAGCAGCCAGAACGACAGTACAGAAACAGGTGACAAGTACATTGCGTGTAGGTATGGGCTTTATCTAGATCAGAGAGAAAACAATACAAACTAAAATAGACAAAGGGAACGGTAGGTTTACCTATGTACCACACAATTATGGTGGGAACCTATATTTAAGGATATGCTCGTGTGAAAAGTCAAAATCTCTACATTCTACAATTGGGACATTCCTTAATATAAAGAGTAATTAAAACAAATTTCAAGGAAAATGATATATCCGTGTGCTCGTGTTTTTTCTTAGATCGGTCAAACCTGATTATGACGAAGAATTCAAGGTGTTCATCTGACGCCGCAATTGCCAGGCCAAAATGATAGAAAATATTAGAAGATATTAACTATGAAGCGTTTTTGAAGTGATTGTAAACCCGTGACTCAATATGTATTAATCATTACATGTATAAAAGGGTGTTGAGAATTTTGAATGCTTACTGATATTATACCATGTTTGCTATCTTTATCGGGC
>NW_018470845.1:0-679 GCF_002113885.1 Mizuhopecten yessoensis
CAGGCCAGAGATGTTCATTTAGCTTTTTGTGACCAGTTGTCAATGTTTTGGTCTGATATGAACATTAAATGTTGTTAAAAACGTTAACTTACATACTGGATAATTTCAATACAAATGAATCATTTTAAATAGTATCAGAAAAATGATAAAAAAATATTGGATTTCAATTTTCTTACTAACTTACCCATATATGTGTGTTTTTATACCGACATTCATAGTAAAGCTCAAAATGCATTAAATATATTTATAACTAGGGAGCAGGAAGAACCTCTTAACTTCAGAAATTTAAGAAAAACCTGTTGTTTAGTTTCTATGAAACAGTTATTACAAACTTCCAATATTGATATTCAAGATGTCTAACTGGAGGCCATTTTGTTAATTCAATCAGTCTCAAAATGATACATGCAAAACTTAGGATAAATATTGAGAGGAACCTACGTATGAAATTTGAGAAAAATGTAATAAGACACAAACAATTTATATATATGGACTAGTTGAATAGGTTATTTGTTAGTCCTTCGTCAATATCATTACCAGTACATGTAGTCCAAATCAAGATTTCCTTAAGGAAACAGACCAAGCATGGAACACACTGAATTAACCGACATAAAAGATATATGATTTATGGTGAATGTTTGATAATTATTGTGCAACTTATGTGTATTTTAAGCAGTTCTCA
>NW_018470846.1:0-679 GCF_002113885.1 Mizuhopecten yessoensis
ACCAACACACTCCCACCCAACAATCGTTCACAACGTTAATCCTACATACACCAACCATCAACCTCTCACCAACACTTACCTTACACATAAACACCCACCCTCCTCAGCTAAAAAGTCGTTCACAACGTTAATCCTACCAACTCAAACCATCAACCTCACACTTTCACTTACCTTACACATAAACACCCACCCACTCCCACAGAAAAGTCGTTCACAACGTTAATCCTACCAACCTCTCACCAACACTTACCTTACACACAAACCCCCACACACTCCCACCCAAAACTCGTTCACAACGTAAACCATTCCAACCCCAACCATCAACCTCTCACCAACACTTACCTTACACACAAACACCGACACCCTCCCACCCAAAACACGTTCACAACGTTAATCCTACCAACAACCATCAACCTCTCACCAACACTTACCTTACACACAAACACCAACCCACTCCCACCCAAAACTCGTTCACAACGTTAACCCTACAAACCCCAACCATCAACCTCTCACCAACACTTACCTCACACATAAACACCCACATGTTCCAACCCAAACTCGTTCACAACGTTAATCCTACCAACAAACACCAACCACCAACCTCACACCTACACTAACTTACACATTAACACCGACACACTCCCACCCAAATCTCGTTCACAACGTTAATCCTACCAAC
>NW_018470847.1:0-679 GCF_002113885.1 Mizuhopecten yessoensis
CCCCCTCTAATGTTGCATTTATAGCGGAATGGGTCTATCTCATGGTTTTATTATACTTGAGTAGCCGCAATGAGAAAAAGTATCAAAAAAGGACAAGTTATATTCTCTTACCCAATGTTCAGACAGACCACATATATCAATATTATGATCTTCAAGGCATTTTAGAAGGTATGGCGTGCCGGCCATTACACCTTCAATGTTCCAACACATTATATTAAGTTTGTCACGCACTTGGTCATACTTCTTCATTCCTGTAGCTAGTGTTGAAACGAGAAAACGTAAACAATCTAATTAAAAGTATATCTTCACATCGCCCCCGTTTACTGTTATGTGCTTCATAACAGTAAACGGGAGCGATGTGAAGATATACTTTTAATTAGATTGAAACGTAAAGAAATCAATGTCTGATATGGAAAACTACCTGTGTCCTTTGTAAGCTCACTCTCCACTTTATTAATTTAAATTTGTATAATAACCTCTTATACATGCAATACATGATGAAATCGTTTGACATTTAACCTATGAGTCGGATGGCTTTCGGAAATAAGGAAACTAGAACTTAAACTGTTTGTATAGTCATGCCGGGAAAAAAACTGCTTCCAACACTCGTTTTACTGGTACGGGGACGCTTTTGTTTCAATCATTATCTATGTGACTTCACACTTCCTGTGTGGGAGGG
>NW_018470848.1:0-304 GCF_002113885.1 Mizuhopecten yessoensis
TACAGACGATGAGTGATGGTACTATACAGACGATGAGTGATGGTTTTGTCCCTAGTGACTATACAGACGATGAATGATGGTTCTGTACTTAGTGATTAAACAGACGATTAGTGATATTTCTTACCCAAGAAAATAAAGACGATGAGTGATGGTTCTGTTCCTAGTGACTATACAGACGATGATTGATGGTTCTGTCTCTAGTGACTATACAGACGAGGAGTGATGGTTCTGTCCCTAGTGACTATACAGACGATGAGTGATGGTTCTAACCCCAGTGACTATACAGACGATGAGTGATGGTTCT
>NW_018470848.1:445-679 GCF_002113885.1 Mizuhopecten yessoensis
AGTGACTATACAGACGATGAGTGATGGTTCTGTACCTAGTGACTATACAGACGATGAGTGATGGTTCTTACCCCAGTGACTATACAGACGATGAGTGATGGTTCTGTACCTAGTGGCTATACAGACGATGAATGATAGTTTTGTCCCCAGTGACTATACAGACGATGAGTGATGGTTCTGTACCTAATTACTATACAGACGATGAGTGATGGTTCAGTCCCCAGTGACTATACA
>NW_018470849.1:0-679 GCF_002113885.1 Mizuhopecten yessoensis
ACTGTGATACATTCTTTCATTGTTGGGTTGACACTGTTATACATTTTGCCATTTTGGGGTTGACACTGTGATACATTCTGTCATTTTGGGGTTGACACTGTGATACATTCTGTCATTCTGATGTTGACACTTTGATACATTCTGTCATTGTTGGGTTGACACTGTTATACATTTTGCCATTTTGGGGTTGACCCTGTGATACATTCTGTCATTTTGGGGTTGACACCGTTATACATTCTGCCATTGTGGGGTTGACACTGTGATACATTCTGTCATTTTGGTGTTGACACTGTTATACATTCTGCCATTGTGGGGTTGACACTGTGATACATTCTGCCATTGTGGGGTTGACACTGTGATACATTCTGTCATTGTGATGTTGACAGAATGTATCACAGTGTCAACCCCACAATGATACATTCTATCATTGTGGGGTTGACACTGTGATACATTCTGTCATTGTGATGTTGACACTTTGATACATTCTGTCATTGTTGGGTTGACACTGTGATACATTCTATCATTGTGGGGTTGACACTGTGATACATTCTGTCATTGTGGGGTTGACACTGTGATACATTCTGTCATTGTGTTTGACACTGTGATACATTCTGCCAATGTTGGGTTGACACTTTGGTATATTCTGTCCTTGTGTTGTTGACACTGTGATACATTCTGT
>NW_018470850.1:0-679 GCF_002113885.1 Mizuhopecten yessoensis
TTGAATCCCCACCACCTTGGGATGCTTCCAGTCAAATATGGTTGACATCGACTTCTTATTTCCAGAGAAGTAGTCGCTTTAAGCAATATAGCCAAATTGACCCCTTTTGGCCCCGCCTCTCAGCCCCCTTGGGGGTCAGCCCCATCATTTGTACAATTTTGAATCCCCACCGCCTAGGGATGCTTCCAGTCAAAGATGATTCATATCCACTTCTTAGTTCCAGAGAAGAAGTCGCTTAAAGCAATATAGCCAAATTGCCCCCTTTTTGCCCCGCCCCTCAGCCCCCTGGGGGGTCAGCACCATCATTTGTACGATTTTGAATCCCCACCGCCTAGGGATGCTTCCAGTCAAATATGATTCATATCCACTTCTTAGTTCCAGAGAAGAAGTCGCTTAAAGCAATATAGCCAAATTGCCCCCTTTTTGCCCCGCCCCTCAGCCCCCTNCACCATTTGTACAATTTTGAATCCCCACCACCTAGGGATGCTTCCAGTCAAATATGGTTGATATCCACTTCTAATTCCAGAGAAGTAGTCGCTTTAAGCAATATAGCCAAATTGACCCCTTTTGGCCCCGCCTCTCAGCCCCCTGGGGGGTCAGCTCCATCATTTGTATAATTTTGAATCCCTGACATCTAGGGATGCTTCCAATTAAATATGGTTGACATCGACTTCTTATT
>NW_018470851.1:0-679 GCF_002113885.1 Mizuhopecten yessoensis
TTAGTCATTTCGGTACATATATAACAACTATTGTACATACGTTTCACGCATAGCCGAAATCGACATCGATTTTGTGGACAACTCGTACACGTTTTACACCTTTGTGTGCGTACGCTTCACTGGTCATTTGTCTGATGAAGGTGGCAGTGTACATACCGTACTAGTCATCGAAACGTCACATAGAAAATGTTACTGGTTGTGTAAAAAGAACTTCTCATAATGGAACTTATGCTCCGGACAAACTTCGGTATTAAAATTAAACAAAGGGCCATAACTCTGTATATAGTGAAGCACGAGACATAATTCCAGTGCACTGCACACCTTCTGTGGGTGATGCAGGTACTTGTATACTTCAGGTTTGATCAAGATATTTTTAACGATTTAAAATTTACGGGCCGGACAAGAATTTAATGAACTTTTGTACTTATTTGACCTTGGACTTTGAGGTGAAGGTCACAGTGACCTAATTTCAGTGCGGTGATGCAGGCATACTTCAAGTTTGATTAAGATACCGTTAAGGGTTTAGAAGTTATGACCCGGACAAGTTGCCATTAGAAGAACCAGTACTAATACAATGTCTCCCTTCATTTATCACATTGTGTTTGCAGGGTTTGTCGTGAGGACAGTACTAGTTTACTCAACGCATTGAGAGGCCATGACTAAGATAAGATATCTTATC
>NW_018470852.1:0-679 GCF_002113885.1 Mizuhopecten yessoensis
TACTTACGCTCTCTGCACCCCTGGAATCTACTTACGCTCTCTGTATCCCTTGAATTTACTTACGCTCTCTGCACCCCTGGAATCTACTTACGCTCTCTGCACCCCTGGAATCTACTTACGCTCTATGTACCCCTGGACTCTACTTACGCTCTCTGCAACCCTGGAATCTTCTTACGCACTCTGTACCCCTTGAATCTACTTACGATCTCTGCACCCCTGGGATCTACCTACGCTCTCTGCACCCCTGGAATCTACTTACGCTCTCTGCATCCGTTGAATCTACTTACGCTCTCTGCACCCCTGGAATCTACCTACGCTCTCTGCACCCCTGGCATCTACTTACGCTCTCTGCACCCCTGGAATCTACTTACGCTCTCTGTACCCCTGGAATCTACTTACGCTCTCTGCACCCCTGGAATCTACTTACGCTCTCTCTGCACCCCTGGAATCTACCTACGCTCTCTACACCCCTGGAATCTACTTACGCTCTCTGCATCCTTGGAATCTACTTACGCTCTCTGTACCCCTGGAATCTACTTACGCTCTCTGTACCCCTTGAATCTACTTACGCTCTCTGTACCCCTTGAATTTACTTACGCTCTCGGTACCCCTGGGATCTACTTTCGCTCTCTGTACCCCTGAAATCTACTTACGCTCTCTGCACCCCTGGAATCTACTT
>NW_018470853.1:0-679 GCF_002113885.1 Mizuhopecten yessoensis
AGTTTCTCCTTGGTCTGTAGTTGTGTTTACTTTTGAGACTGATAGGATAAACAAAATGATTAACAGGCGGCCATCTGGAATTTTGACATTGAATGTTTGTTATCGCTTCATCCAAGAAAGCTGTCAGCCAAATATTATGATTCTACGGCTTTCAATTATCATGAAGAAGTCAATTGAAGTGTTTGACCTATTTGACCTCTGTGAAAAAAGGTCAATTGTTCCTTTTGTGAAAACACAGCAAAACCGATGATGATCTTGACGGTTTTCTGACCTGTGCCCATGTAGCGTATGGAGTCAAGGACGGAATAGATAGCTATTGCGAAATCAACTCTCCAACTCAACTGCAAGTCAACCAGCCTTCCTATCTTTCCTGTCTGCTTTCTGATTTAAGCAGTGTATACCTAGGCACCCGTCCTTATATGACCATAGCTGTTGCGAGGAGGTTAAACCACATACAAGCACAGCATATCAGTTGTGTAATTATTTTGAAGGAATATGTGATAATGTGTTCTAAAGATATCAAATTTAGAATTTGTAATAAGGATAGTATTTTTTTATGCTTATTGTTCATTTTTAAGAGACAACATTATCATATCGCTGTATTTTATCTCACAGAAATAATTCTGAGACAAATAACATCTATAACCTTTAATTTACTTTTGTTTATACTTTTGCTTTG
>NW_018470854.1:0-679 GCF_002113885.1 Mizuhopecten yessoensis
AAAAATGAGCTAGTGTACAATTGTCCCACACATCCGGATATTCAATAACTGGTCTTATGCAGGAAGCATTTAAGGTTGTTAAGGATTTTCTATCAACTTTATTTTTTAGTAACCTTAAGGTATTTATTCTTTTAAATGCTTTTTCATGTATATTAGATAAGTGTAGGTTCCATTTGGCATCATCACTAAGTGTAAGGCCCAGGGCCCACTTGTATAAAACATCTCAAAGTTAAGGAAAATCTCAAGCAATGTATTGTCTATGGGAAATCTTAGACTTGAGGAAATCTTAAGAGTTGAGAGGTTTTATACAAGTGGGCCCTGATGTGTATATGTTTTGCTTTCAACAATTGGTTTTAGAAGGATTAAATTTAATATCCCATTTAGTGGCCCACAGCTTAATATTAGTGAAGTCATTAGAAAGGTTTTGTGCCAATTCAATTGGATTATTATCACATATACCATAGACAGAGTTGTCATCTGCAAAAAAATAATTTTACTGCAAACACAATCAACAATATCATTGATATATATTAAAAACAATAACGGTCCGAGGACCGAACCTTGTGGAACTCCAGCTCGAACAGGGTCAAAGGTGTGAGGAGTTTAGATGATGACGGGAGAGTTGAGATGAGGAAGGAGGAGTTAAAGTGAGGTGTGAGGTGTTTAGGTGAGCAAAGAA
>NW_018470855.1:0-679 GCF_002113885.1 Mizuhopecten yessoensis
CATAATTATACCTGGTCTTCAACCAAACTTACAGAAATGATAATTGATAAATATTGATAATATTTACTTTCATGCTGGAATGTAGTAGATAAGCTAGAAACATATATAACTTTTAATAACAGCTTATTCCACAATCCATATTGAAAATTATGACATGTATAATATGTTTTGCTAAATCTATGAGAAAGTAAGTCAGCTCACCAGTGTCCCATTTTCGAGTTTTTACACCATTACATTTTTTCTTCAAACTTTTAATTCATCTCTTGATTAATGTATCACCAGAAGTCAATCTTGGTGAATGCTTGGTTCAGCACAGAGACTAATTAACTAAAAGAGACATTAGCAGCAGCTATTACACATTCATTTGCACATGATAGATTTTAGTATATGGGGTTTTGTCACATTTGATATGACATTTATCAAATTATCTGTTGGTACTTTGCTATTTCCTGGTTATCATATTCATTTTCCATCCTTGTTATGATGACCTATGTCCTTATAAATTATTCTCTATGATTTGATATATCCAGGTTTGGCCTATTGCATTTTACTTTTTGTCCTTACTTCCTGTTATAATAAAAAAAAATATGCATCTTTTAAAAATTTACTCTGATTTGATGTGATATGAATTAATTTTGACAAAAAAATGATACACTATACACAATACACTCCAAATACA
>NW_018470856.1:0-679 GCF_002113885.1 Mizuhopecten yessoensis
GATATTATTATGACTAACAATACTGATATAGTAAAAAATCCCTCTATCCAAACTCCAATTTGTAGTGACCACAGTCCAACTAGTTGCAATATATCTTTCCAAACTCATAAGAAATCTGCATATAAAAAGACAATCATGTACTTTGGTGATACTGACTTTGTTAATGCTAACATCTATGTATCTAATATTGATTGGGATACATGTTTGAATGAAAATGTTGATATAGAGACTATGAATAATTTTATTTCCAGTGAAATTCATAATTGTATTGAAAAATATGTACCACATAAAGTTGTCACTATTCGTCCAAATGATAAAGTCTAGATGAACAATGATATTAGATTACACATTAGGAAACGAAATCGTCAACATACCAGGGCCAAACATACTAATACTACTGCAGCCTGGCAAAAATTTAGAGATATGCGAAACACAGTTATTGACCTTGTAAGAGAAGCTAAGCAAAAATATCTACTTAATCTCCAAAATTCCCTTATTGACAAATCTATTCCTCCAGGTAAGTGGTGGCGGGTTGCAAAGTCTATTATGAACATTAACAATAAATCAAACAACGATGCTCCTCTTGTAATAAATGGTGAACTTAAATTACATCCTGTGGATAAAGCAGAATCCATTAACTCATACTTCACCTCTGTCTCTACTTCTGACAAAACTGACC
>NW_018470857.1:0-679 GCF_002113885.1 Mizuhopecten yessoensis
TTCAAAACAAACTTGATAGCCCTTTAACCCAGCATGCTACTGGCCGAATATCATCACCCTATGCATTTTGGTTTTTCATAAGAGGTTGTTCAATGTTTTTAACATATTTGACCCCTGTGACCTTGAATATAAGTGAAGGTCATTCATTCGAACAAACTTGATAGCCCTTTAGCCCAGCATGCTACTGGCCAAATACCATCACCCTATGCATTTTAATTATTCAGAAGAAGTTGTTTAAAATTTTTAACATATTTGACCCCTGTGACCTTGAATATGGGTGAAGGTCATTCATTTGAACAAACTTTGTAGCCCTTNTAGCCCTTCATCTCAGCATACTACTGGCCAAATGTAATCACCCTGGGCATTTTGGTTATTCAGAAGAAGTTGTTTAAAAGTTTTTAACATATTTGACCCCTGTGACCTTGAATATGGGTGAAGGTCATTCATTTGAACAAACTTTGTAGCCCTTCAATTCAGCATGCTACTGGCCAAATGTAATCACCCTGGGCATTTTGGTTATTCAGAAGAAGTTGTTTAAAGTTTTTAGCATATTTGACCTCTGTGAACTTGAATATGGGTGAAGGTCATTGATTTGAACAAACTTTGGAGCCCTTCATCTCAGCATGCTACTGGGCAAATATCATCACCCTTGGCATTTTGGTTATTCAGAAGAAGTTGT
>NW_018470858.1:0-679 GCF_002113885.1 Mizuhopecten yessoensis
ACTTATGTCACAGGGAATAAAACAACATTGTGTATACCGACAATTTTAGTATACCCCTCACTTACGTCACAGGGAATATAACAATATTGTATCTACAGACAATTCTAGTACACCCCTCACTTATGTCACAGGGAATATAACAACATTGTGTCTACAGACAATTCTAGAATACCCTCCCTTATGTCACGGGGAATATAACAACATTGTGTCTACAGACAATTCTAGTATACCCTCACTTATGTCACAGGGATTATAACAATATTATGTCTAGAGACAATTCTAGTATACCCTCACTGATGTCAGAGTGTATATAACAACATTATGACTACAGACAATTCTAGTATAACCTCACTTATGTCACAGTGTATGTAACAACATTGTGTTTACAGACAATTCTAGTATAACCTCACGTATGTCACAGTGTATATAACAACATTGTGTCTACAGACAATTCTAGTATCCCCTCACTTATGTGACAAGGATTATAACAATATTATGTCTACAGACAATTCTAGTATACCCCTCACTTATGTCACAGGGAATATAACAACATTATGTCTACAGACAATTCTAGTTTACCCCTCATTTATGTCACAGGTAATAAAACAACATTCTGTCTACAGACAATTCTAGCACACCCCTCCCTTATGTCACAAGGAATAAAACAACATTGTGTCTA
>NW_018470859.1:0-679 GCF_002113885.1 Mizuhopecten yessoensis
CAAATTTACAGTTCCTGTTAAAATGGCGCCCCATCTTTGTCAAGTGAAATATGAAATCCGGATACATCAAGGGATTCCTGCAAAATTCACAGTGAAGGTAAAATATCTGTCCCCTAATGTTATCAATTACTGGGTTAGAAATTCAGTCCTGTCGTTGTTAATAATTTAGAATTGATACAAAAATATCTAATGTCTGTATTAATTATTTCAGACCCATATTTGAGTATGGTGTGGTGATAAATATTAACACTTTTATTAATTACTGATTCTCTTCCCCCATGTCTCGGCTCAAACTTGCTGACTCCATCCCCAACCCCTCCCTCCCCCAGTTCTCAGATCAGACTCATCGACTCCTCTTCCCCCCAGATCTCAGCTCACACTTACCAACTCCCTCCCCCCGCCCCTCATCTCCCCCTAGGTCTCAGCTAACACTTACCAACCCTTCTCCCCCAGGTCTAAGCTAACACTTACCAACCCTTCTCCCGCAGGTTTCAGCTCACACTTATCATCTCCACTCCCCCCCCCCCCCCCCCCCCCCTCCCCCATGTCTCAGCTAACACTTACAGACTCATCTCCCCCTAGGTCTCAGCGCTAACACTTACCAACCCTTCTCCCCCCAGGTCTCAGCTAACACTTACCAACCCTTCTCCTCCAGGTTTCAGCTCAAACTTATCATCTC
>NW_018470860.1:0-679 GCF_002113885.1 Mizuhopecten yessoensis
TAACAAATTATCAGGTCCCTGACATGTTTCAGGAGCAAATATAATATTTGATCAGTCGATCGGTCCCCTTACAATTGTTTGAATCAAAGTTAGAGTACATGACTATTACTCTTTTTTTCAGATGGATTGCAGAAACAAATGACAGAATTTGGTTGTGTTTAATGAATGAAACGAATATCTACAGTTGTTGCGTTAGAATTCAGTCAGCAACTGTAATTAAATCAACTCATAAAATTAAAATAATATACAGCGCTGTAGGTTAATGCAATATTTAATATTGATGGTCTCACGATACCCCTAGTCCGGCTGTAAGCCAGGTGAAATCCTCGTCCCGGTGCAGTGTCGTCTGTCTTAAACTCGATAACAATGGAATTTCCGGACGCCATGATGACCCGTGGCTCTTCGTGCCCTGATAACTTGGCCATTACTGGGTCAAACTCGCTATCACCTTTTGATTGACGCGAAAAAAAGAAATCAGTTCCAATTCACATAGATAACTGAGTTTACTACATGCAATTCGATTCTTTCAATATTGTATTCAGAAATAATGACCCCACTAAAGGATACCGAAAAAAATGAAAGCAATCATTATAGACTAACAATTCGCTTATTTTAAACTAATTATTTATTCATAGAATTAGAATACCCCAACACATTGTTTTTGTATGTATTGCTATGC
>NW_018470861.1:0-679 GCF_002113885.1 Mizuhopecten yessoensis
TCGCATGCCAACATAATTTGATTATGGAAGTTATCTGTGCGCACTATAGCTACATCATTTCCTCTTTTCTTTTTGTTAAGTTTTGTCCACAAAAAAGGCAATGTTCAGAAAAATGTAGAGTTGTTTCGAACGCAAAGCTGGAGCGTGGATGTCCTTGCTGTTGTTACCATCAAAACTAACATTTTGGCGGAAACTCTTGTCTATTTGATATTTATTGACATAAAGACGTCGGCATTGTTCATGCACATGTTGGCCTGCTACTGTTCTGATTTCATCGTGGCGTTCCGCACTAGCTTTATTTATACCAATGCTACCCTTTTCGCCAAGTTTTACGTTTTCTGCTGGGTTATCAATGTCTTCTTTGCAAATGACACATGCATCCATGCTGAAACCCGTGCTGAAAAGATAATATATATATATATATTAGAGTACCGTCACAAACTAAAATTACGATATTAATTACAATAGGAAAATTAAAATAACAATGATACAGACAGAATAAAAGAAATACTATTTATAAAAACAAATAAAGTAGGGCGAGTTAAAACATAGCCATTTTTTTATAGATTTATATTGATTACAAATAAATAAAATAAAATAAAACGAAAACAAAAGTCAGCTTAAAATTCATCTAGTCAGCATCTCCGGTGAAACAGTTGGTGTCGTTGAAACCCAAATC
>NW_018470862.1:0-679 GCF_002113885.1 Mizuhopecten yessoensis
GAATAAATTCTACTGAGAAATGGCGACACAATCTTATTACCTTAATGCCATATTCAGATATCTTTTAGATATCTATTTCAATGATGTGTACTTTAAAACCTCCATATAATGCCACTGATTTCATTAGACTGCTCTTTACTGCTGACCTATTTCAATGTCCCTTTTTCTTGTTTTCTTACAAATTCTTTTATACATTTCCCTCAATTAATTGCCAAACCCCTTTAAAACGACATTTTTTTTTCTGGACAAATGGTGGCAGTAATAAAAAGGTTTTACTGTGTTGACTGTTTTTCATGGATTTAACTCATTATTATTTATTTGTTTGATAACCAATCACAAGAATATGACTTTGTGAGAAGTTCTTTTTTAAATAATTGTCAAATTCTTATATCTTCATATCATAAGTTGTAAAATGATTCTGATTTTTTTCCCCAGCTTATTTTACAGGAGGAGAGAATGAGTTACCTCCCCCTCCTGTTCCTTCTTTTTATGGTGTGCTTACTCCTCGAAGCTCGGGGAACAAGTACATGGACCCTGTTGCTCCCACTTCTCGTGAATTCGGCACACAGGTATGTAAGACTGAGATTTATTTTGTTTATGGAACGTGTGTAATATCACTCCGGAAATGACGTTGCAATCGAATAGGAACAATCAATGTGACGTCACATCATTGTGAAGC
>NW_018470863.1:0-679 GCF_002113885.1 Mizuhopecten yessoensis
AATGACACCTCTATTGTTTTCCAGTGTTTGTATAATTCCTTTGATTAGAAAAAAGTGGGGAAAAAGGAGAACAAACCATACGTTCATGGCTAAATGCGAAGATTCTGGGAAAATTGTTTAATATATTTCGGTCAATTTTTCCGCCATATTTGTTTTTAACATTAAATTACAGTTTCTTAAAGCTGTAAGGTATACATTTAGTCAAGATAAAGACAAAAATTATGTTTAATTTATACATTTAGTGACGTTATCTGGAGAAAAGAAAAACCTTCTTAGAAAGATCAAAATTCAGTTTTTCCAAGTAGCCTTGTTGAATCTTGGTAGATCATGTAGTGTTTGTTTTTACGGGGGAATATCGATGCATAACGTCAAAAGAGCCTACATTTGTAATATAGTTATAGGTATATTGTTTTTCTGTTTACAATTGGCTTTTTTACTTGTTTATACCGTCCGTTTCTTGTAAAATGACTTAAAATGTTATGTTGTATTTTCAGCAATATATTTTACGTATTTTACAACGTTTTTTGTTTGTTTTATATCTGGGTTCCAGGGGGCGTGTGTGTGAGGGTGTGTGTGCGTGTGTGAGGGTGTATGATTCGTTTGTGAGACGTGTTGTGTGTGAGCGTGTGGGTGCGTGAGGGTGTGTGATTCGTTTGTGAGACGCGGTGTGTGTGGTGTG
>NW_018470864.1:0-679 GCF_002113885.1 Mizuhopecten yessoensis
TCCCAAAGTCCGACAGCACCCCACTTGTCCCCAGCCACAACCAGTACCCTATCCTCTGAGGGGTGGATGTCCAAAGAAAACACTCGGTTGGGCACCACCTTGGCAACTCTTTCTGCTACCAGCCGCATCTTACTGAAGCCTTTCATGAACTGTTCTGTCGTCCTACCAAAAACAATGGTCATATATATATGAAAAATAAATACAGAAACAATATTCTAATGAACTTATATTACTGCAGATATTAGTTATTAGTGTTGTATATCGTCTAAAATAACCCAACAGCAAATATCTTCAGTTTGAGAACGCTATTTTTTTTCAATAAAATGATTCCAATGCAACTGTCTAAAAAAGGCATCGTTGTACATGTTGTACTCCACTTGGTCTTTCAATACTTTTAAATTTCCAATACTAAGGATGTTAAACAATATGTTGATACACTTTTAAATTTCCAATACTGGATGTTAAACAATATGTTGATATTAAACGCATTATGACTAAGCACTAAACTATACATACTAAGGCTGCAACAATATGTCGCGATATTTTGAATACGATTTGATACACAATATTTTTTGGGAGGTTACATTACACCAACGATATTTTCAGGATTTTGTCATTTCCTGTCTATTCATATCTGTTCCAACATGGCCAGTGACAGCCCCAGCACGTCGAAAGACAT
>NW_018470865.1:0-679 GCF_002113885.1 Mizuhopecten yessoensis
AAAGAAACAAATTTGACCTGGTGATGCTTGTGTGGTGTTTATATAGATCCAATTAGCGCTTTTCTTCAGAATCAGCATGCAGTAGCATACTGCTCTGGATCAGTATAGAAACAGCTTGGACTCAGTATAGCTAATGCTGTCATATAATCAGTATAGAATCAGTATAGAAATGCACATGTTTTCTTCAAATTTCTTAAAAGTGAGACTGTTTACCTCTATTTCCTCAGAATCACCATGGATTCCTAAACCTAAGATTATATGTTTATACAGATTACTGCATTTGTGATATATTGTAAACAGTGCTCTCTAAAGTAATCGATGCGACAGCAATATCCCAGTTATTAAAACAACAGTCTCAAATGCCAATACTGAAACATCACTACTCAAATTAGTGCTGAAACGTTTTCATGCAAATCAAAATTGGAACAGCTTTATCAAAACAAAAACTGAAACTGCTTTAATTCTGAAACAGCTTTATCAAGATCAGTATTTGAAACAGCTTATCCAGATAAAAACTGAAAACAGCTTTATCTAGATAAATACTGAAAACAGCTTTATCCAGATAAATACTAAAAACAGCTTTATCATGATAAATACTGAGACAGCTTAATAATTATGAATACTGAAACAAGCTTTATAATGATAAATACTGAAACAGCTTTATCCAGATAAATACTGA
>NW_018470866.1:0-679 GCF_002113885.1 Mizuhopecten yessoensis
ACAAATAGAAACTGCTTCGGCGGTGGTAACACCGGCAGCGACACCGAACATTCGAACTTCACTTAGCACATTATACATTAATCTAAATAAATCTCATGGATAGATTATAACTACACATTTCACACAATTAATATATCACAAATATACACCGCATACGATGTATGTTCGAGTGCACTGTGGATAGCGCACTCGCTTTTTTCACGACGACTTGGGTTTGATTTCCTTATCCGATGTACTCTCAAGGTATGGGGTAGTTTTCGTGACTACGTAGGTTCCCCAGGTACTCCAGTTTCTTCTAACATTAAGAATCGTGTATGATTTAAAATGGGCAAAAAAGAGGGATTGATATAAGTTGATGTCTGAAGTTTTGAAGTTTTTTTTATAAATGTTATTGATTACATTTAGAAACTTGCTTGGAAAATTAATTGAGATTTCAGTAAAATCATTGATAATGTTGCATAAAATCCATTCTTTCAGACTGTTTGCCGAACTCTGCAAAATATCCTATTGACGTCAATTATATCCTACACCAAACTAGCATACCACCGTAATTTAGGTACAAAAGTACCTTAATTTTTATTATAATCCAACTTTTTCAAAATACAAAACTGTACCTAACCCTTTCTCTAATCATAGCGAGAACCGTGTAAGGACAATGAAACAAAAGGGGACACTCCCG
>NW_018470867.1:0-679 GCF_002113885.1 Mizuhopecten yessoensis
TAGCTATATAGCTCAATCGGCAGAGTGTACTGGACCTGATAATGATAATTTCGATGCGATACTCTACTAATCAAGTATTTACAATATTGTCTTTTTGACCAACGATTTCTACATCTTTAGAAAAAAAACTTGCATCGATGGTAAGGAACATTACCTACCATATTTTATTCAGTTGGTCACTTCATGCCTACTTCATGTCATCGTGTTGATATTGAATCCGGATGTATTGCTTATATTCTAAATGTAGAAACGTAGGGGACGATTATCCGGATAATCGACAATAATGTCACTGTACTGTCTGCAAACGGTGATTAGGTTTCACGCTGCCAGGCAATTGAGAGGTGAGCAATGCTGCACATTTTTGTTAGATCACTTATAAGATGCGTGCCACTGCCCCGATGGCCTAACAAAATAGAGAACCGATGCCTGGGCAGTTCAGCTGTGACCTCATAGAGAACGGCATGGTCGGTTCACCTCTGACCTCTCTTTGGTGAGGATTTTTTTTTTATTTCTCGCTATATATCGATATAGCTATATATATACATATATAAACTATATATCGATGTAATATTTTTTTATGATTCATTGTAAGTCTAACCAGAGACGCATATAAAATTGGCTTTATACGTCTCTGGTCTAACACTGTTTCATTGTAAATATAAGATTGTTACCTCCCCCC
>NW_018470868.1:0-679 GCF_002113885.1 Mizuhopecten yessoensis
AAAAAAAAAAACGCCTTTTCACGTGATGTCCCTTTAATTGCAAGTATCTCTCATGCTCACAAATCTCTGCCATCTTGGACATATACCACTATTTTGATCTATGAAAACACTACATATCATGTTCTTATAGTTGTTTAGGTTGTAAGAATGTTTGCATCCAGTCAGCTAATTTCCTATGTTCAGAGACAAAAGTTACCATACATATGTTTTAAAGGAAGAGATAAAAGGTGTGCTTAATAGTGTGTTGGGTCTTATTTGCGGGCAAATACAGTAACTGCATACATTAATACACACTGTTTACTGAGCTAAATATCAAAATCAGTTGACCTAATATCAAGCACTGGTAATAAACAGTGAGCACCAATACAGACTGTCTGTGTGTCAAGTCTCTACAGAACATATATCAATTAAGAAATTCCTTTAATATACTTGGAACTTCTTCTTCCTTATAATTTTTCACAACAAAAGATGATGAACCGTTGACTGCTCCCGCTATCATGGGCGACAACCCTGGAATAAAAATCAGTTATTTAGTTTACATTATTTGATTGAGAAACAGACATAATCAGAGTAAGTCATGTAACTCTGATTTATGTTGGTATAAATCATAGGGTTGTCAAACCGACGAACTTCCGTAACCGGTTACTCGAAAAATCTTCCGTCTGAATAACCCGGTGCA
>NW_018470869.1:0-679 GCF_002113885.1 Mizuhopecten yessoensis
AATGCTACATTACCCGGTGTATTAGTATGTAGACAATGCTATATTACTCGGTGTATAAGTGTGTTTGGCTTGTATTGCTTGATCCTCTTGTTAATGTAGTCAATCGTTTAACACGTTAAACACGATTGCAAATAAATAGGGAAAAGATCTTATTTGTCTTCTCTAATCACGACAGGCTAGTCCGGCAAATGAGTATTTGCGTGTTGGGTTGTTTATATCGAATTGGAGGTGAAGAGAAGACTGAACTGTTTCGCTTCCTGTACTGTCTATTGTCGTGATGTTGTGATGATGCAATGACGTCAGTCGGTGATTTAAACAACAAAAGTATATCTATTTTTTCTGATGATATTATAACTCTGACTGCATTTTCCGCTCTTGATTCAACACAAACAGCAACATTTTATCTTTTAAAAAGCTACTGTGTCATTAATGTTTTAAGTGTATGCATTAAGATTTGTTTTCTTCATGCGAGTTATCTAAGTAAAATCATTATTGAATCTTTTTTTCTGGAAATCTCATTGAACGAATGTCTGCGAGTTGTGTGATATTCCTAATGAACTAGAAAAAAGTTGGAGTTAATACATTGAAATGTTCCATGTAAGAATATATTGGGATTAACTACATACTATATACTACAATATACAATTGTTTCATGGCTATTTGGGGAACAGTCAAAACT
>NW_018470870.1:0-679 GCF_002113885.1 Mizuhopecten yessoensis
CGACATTGCTCCTTGAATAAATGTTAAGTTGGCTTGCCATATAGATCTAGAAATTTCTGTATGACAAACAAAAGATCCCAATTGAGGGATCATGGCGCCCACCATCGAACCATCTTCATTGGTTCTAAGTCAGTCCAATCTTTTCTCCTTTTTCTTATCTATTTGATCGTGTTGTGTAAACAGTAAGTGCACCTTGAGGTAACTTTTGATCTTAACTTCATACAGCGGTGTATGAAAGACAACCTTCAAAATGAATTTCTCGTTTCACATATTTACTAGTACATGACTTAATGTGAAAGAACTAGAACCGATCATTGCAATAAGAGAAAGATCTGTTAAGTAATTCCTGGGAAATAGCGAATTATATTTTTGAAATGTCAAAATCCAAGGTGACCAGCTGTGGCCATCATATGTGTTTTCTTCGGGTACTCCGGTTTCCTCCCACAATAAGACCAACCACGCACTAACATCCATGCCAGCAAAAGTGATTAATATAAGTTAAAATAACTTGTTCCATAATTGTTGTAAAATAAATAAAGATTATATCTATTTATATCAGGCTCAAAAGTAAACACGCACAATCAGTACGGACCTAGAGGAACCTTCATATGAAATTTGAGGAAGATTCCTCCAGTACTTTCTGAGAAATAGCGCTAACAAGAATTGTTACATAAAAAAA
>NW_018470871.1:0-679 GCF_002113885.1 Mizuhopecten yessoensis
TTTGGGTTCTGTCCCCTGGCCGAGACATACCAGAGTCTGTAAATGACCATTGCAGTTGATAGGACGTTAAACAGTATTAAACCAAACCAAACCAAGACAGTACAATAACGTGATAAAAAAAATCATTTTACAGTTTTTGCTTCAGTTACACAATTTCACATTAATCAATTAAACTCGTTGCCCCAATTAACATATATAAATCAAGCAATCAATTGTATAACTTCATTTGCCTGCTAGAACTTTCCATCAATCGAACAAAAGTCCTCTAGTCTCTCGATTCAAATAATGTTATTAGAAACATTGTTCTTTTGTTCACAGTAGCGGTTGTAACGGTTTCACTGACAAAATTATGTAAATGCAAGTTATATGACAAGATGTTATCCTTGTCTTGGTGTATGTAACAAAATAGAAACAGCAGTTAAAAAACAATTCAGACACCTGCACAAAGGAAAAGCACATGTTTCAAATAAGAAATATTAATATCATTTTACACACATTTGTATATACCCATTGAAATGATATAGGGTGGCATATATCCTTTCACATAACGTTAACTGGATGGTACATATGAAGCATAAATAAAATTAACTTTCAACTTTTGTACAGTTGTGTGACCGCAACTGTGCGATTTAAAAATCGTTCGCCCCATTGTGCGCTTCTCTCCGCACAACTGTGCGAT
>NW_018470872.1:0-680 GCF_002113885.1 Mizuhopecten yessoensis
CAGTAAACACACACTAGACTTCCAAACACAGTATACACATAAAACCTCTCCCCGCACAGTATAGACATAATACACCTCCCCACACAGTATACACACACTAGACGTCCCAACACAGTAAACACACACTATAGACTTCCCAACACAATCTACACACACTACACTTCCAAACACAGTATACAAACACTATACTTACCCACACAGTATACACACACTATACATACACACAAATTAACACACACGATACTTCTCTACACAGTATACACACACTAGACTCTCCTACACAGTAAATACACACTAGCCTTCTCCACACAGTACACACGCACTAGACTTCCCCACACAGTATACACACACTATACTTACCCACAAAGTACACACACACTATACTTACCCACACAGTAAACACACACTAGACTTCCAAACACAGTTTATACCTAATACGCCTCCCCACACAGTATAGACATAATACACCTCCCCATACAGTATGCACACACTAGACGTCCCCATACAGTAAACTCACACTAGACGTCCCCACACATTATACACACAAAATTTTCCACATAGTTTACACACACTAGACTTCCCAACACAGTATACACATAATACACCTCCCCACACACTATACACACACTAGACTATCCAACACAGTATACACACTAGACTTCCCAACAAAGTATACACAC
>NW_018470873.1:0-680 GCF_002113885.1 Mizuhopecten yessoensis
TAAGCTGGGAGAGGGGGTATCATATAAGCTGAGAGAGGGGGTATCCGATCAGCTGGGAGAGGGGGTATTGTATAAGCTGAGAGAGGGGGTATCATATAAGCTGGGAGAGGGGGTATCCGATAAGCTGAGAGAGGGGGTATTGTATAAGCTGGGAGAGGGGGTATCTGATAAGCTGAGAGAGGGGGTATCGTATAAGCTGGGAGAGGGGGTATCCGATCAGCTGAAGCTAGGTTTTGAAGTGTTACAACCTGTGCAGAATCACATTGGTGTTTGTTAGTTAAACATATTGGAAACATTGAGACTTTGACTCACAAGTGTTGAACTTCAAACATCTAGGAAATCTGCATAAGATGGAATGTGATTGTTAAATGACAGAACACAAGGCAAACATTTTTACTTGAAACTTGTCAGTACTGGATTTAATGTACATGTAATTAGAAACATAGGTTTGATGTTTTTGTGCATCTTAATTTGCATGTTTACGATTAACATTCCAATGTTCTCGTACAGGTAATTGTTTTACTTTGATTTGCTAGTTGTAATTTTCAATATTTTCCTAACGATCTGGAACTGTTTGTAGTAAAACTCAACTTATAAGTTTGATGTATAAATGGGATGTCAGTAGTGTTATACACGAAGTATAAATGGGATGTCAGTAGTGTTATACAGGAAGTATAAAT
>NW_018470874.1:0-107 GCF_002113885.1 Mizuhopecten yessoensis
TCCATTCGTTAAGCTAACACTCCAGCAGTAAACTTCTAAATACTCATTCAGTTAAGCTAACATTCTAGCAGTAAACTTCTAAATACTCCATCAATTAAGCTAACACT
>NW_018470874.1:484-680 GCF_002113885.1 Mizuhopecten yessoensis
TCAGTTAAGCTAACATTCTAGCAGTAAACTTCTAAATACTCCATCAATTAAGCTAACCCTCAAGCAGTAAACTTCTAAATACTCCATCAGTTAAGCTAACATTCTAGCAGTAAACTTCTAAATATTCCATCAATTAGGCTAACTCTCCAGTAGTACACTTCTAAATACTCCATCAATTAGGCTAACCCTCCAGCAG
>NW_018470875.1:0-680 GCF_002113885.1 Mizuhopecten yessoensis
CAATGTTACTGATATACAATTTGTATTCTTGTAATTAAAGTTAAGTTCTCTCCAATGTTACTGATATACAATTTGTATTCCTGTAATTAAAGTTAAGGTCCCTCCAATTTTACTGATATACAATTTGTATTCCTGTAAATAACGTTAAGGTCCCTCTAATGTGACTGATATACAATTTGTATTCCTGTAATTAACGTTAAGGTCCCTCTAATGTGACTGATATACAATTTGTATTCCTATAATTAATGTTAAGGTCCCTCCAATGTTACTGATATACAATTTGTATTCCTGTAAATAACGTTAAGGTCCCTCCAATGTTACTGATATACAATTTGTATTCCTGTAATTAACGTTAAGGTCCCTCCAATGTTACTGATATACCATTTGTATTCCTGTAATCAACTGTAAGGTCCCTCCAATATTACTGATATACAATTTGTATTCCTGTAATTAACGTTAAGGTCCCTCCAATGTTACTGATATACAATTTGTATTCCTGTAATTAATGTTAAGGTCCCTCCAATGTGACTGATATACAATTTGTATTCATGTAATTAATGTTAAGGTCCCTCCAATGTTACTGATATACAATTTGTATTCCTACAATTAACGTTAATTTCCCTCCAATGTTACTTATATACAATTTGTATTCCTATAATTAACATTAAGGTCCCTCCAAT
>NW_018470876.1:0-680 GCF_002113885.1 Mizuhopecten yessoensis
AACTTACTCAATCACCAGCCCACTCAACTTCCTCAACCACCAACCAACTCAATTTACTCATCCATTAATCCACTCGACTTCCTTAAAACTTATCCAATCACCAATCAATCACCAACCCACTCAACTTCCTCAACCACAAACCCACTCAACGTACTCAATCACCAACCCACTCAACTGACTCAATCACCAACCCTCTCAACTTACTCAATCACCAACCCCCCCAACTTACTCAATCACCAGCCCACTCAACTTCCTCAACCACCAACCTACTCAACTGACTCAATCACCAACCCTCTCAACTTACTCAATCACCAACCTACTCAACTTACTCAATCCCCAACCCACTAAACTTATTTATCCGTGAATCCACTCGACTTCCTCAAAACTTACTCAATCACCAACCCACTCAACTGACTCAATCACCAACCCACTCAACTTACTCAATCACCAACCTACTCAACTTACTCAATCACCAACCCACTAAACTTATTTATCCATTAATCCACTCGACTTCCTCAAAACTTACTCAATTACCAACCCACTCAACTTGCTCAATCACCAACCCACTCAACTTGCTCCATCACCAACCCACCCAACTTCCTCAACAACCAACCCACTCAACTGACTCAATCACCAACCCACTCAACTGACTCAATCACCAACCCATTCAAATTTCACAA
>NW_018470877.1:0-680 GCF_002113885.1 Mizuhopecten yessoensis
ACTTCCTTTACCTGAATTGCTCATCATAGAGCTTCCAACCTAAACTGAAAGATCTTCGAGCGCCTAGACGAACAGTATGCATGTACTTGAACAACCCGGCTATTTAATAGGGCCGGGCTGACCTATACAGGCCAGGAAAGACCAGAATAGCATCTGTCCAAATAATCTATGTCTGAAATTGCAACAGACTGCGTCTTTGTAGACAGACGCAATTCAAACCCCACTAACGAAAGCTTTGCTGACTGCTTCAGGATGTATGTACATACTCGCCAATAACCTTTTTCTTAGCCCCAAATCCCTCTTGTACACTGGTAACGACATAGGGATAACTATCATCAAAACCGCCCCCAATTGTAATTGGCTGACCAATGTTCACAACAACTGCTGGGGAGTTTCTGATGTGAGTTATTAAATCCTCCAATATTGGGGCCATTCTGTCAAAAACTAAATCAGTCACCCGTGACATATGTCCCTCCGATAACTCCGATGACCAAGTAGCAGCATTCTCTTGGTAACTCTGCTTGGTGCGATGAACCTTCACTGGAACCGTCCTAGACATGGATTTTGCCTTAGGCATGCTGAATTTAACTCAACGCAGAAATCACGAAAATAATTTACAGTACAATTCAATTAAGTTTATGTTCATTTAAGGCTATTCAACTAATTGACTCGGGCATGAT
>NW_018470878.1:0-680 GCF_002113885.1 Mizuhopecten yessoensis
GATTGCTGGTGACCAGGCAGTGTCCACAGCTACAAACTCAGATTGTTGGTGACCAGGCAGTATCCACAGCTAGAGAACCGCTGGTGACCAGGCAGTGTCCACAGCTACAAACTCGGATTGCTGGTGACCAGGCAGTATCCACAGTTACAAACTCGGATTGCTGGTGACCAGGCAGTGTCCACAGCTAGAGAACCGCTGGTGACCAGGCAGTGTCCACAGCTACAAACTCAGATTGCTGGTGACCAGGCAGTGTCCACAGTTACAAACTCAGATTGCTGGTGACCAGGCAGTGTCCACAGTTACAAACTCAGATTGCTGGTGACCAGGCAGTGTCCACAGTTACAAACTCAGATTGCTGGTGACCAGGCAGTGTCCACAGCTACAAACTCGGATTGCTGGTTACCAGGCAGTATCACAGTTACAAACTCGGATTGCTGGTGACCAGGCAGTGTCCACAGCTACAAACTCAGACTGCTGGTGACCAGGCAGTGTCCACAGCTATAGAACCGCTGGTGACCAGGCAGTGTCCACAGCTACAAACTCAGACTGCTGGTGACCAGGCAGTATCCACAGCTATAGAACCGCTGGTGACCAGGCAGTGTCCACAGTTACAAACTCAGATTGCTGATGACCAAGCAGTGTCCACAGCTACAAACTCAGACTGCTGGTGACCAGGCAGT
>NW_018470879.1:0-680 GCF_002113885.1 Mizuhopecten yessoensis
GAGATGTGACCTGTGGTAGCCATAGTACATAGCGGGTAAAGCTGATCCGAGTAAGCCAGAGTACATAGAGGAGAAATTATGATCATGGGTAGCCACAGTACATAGAGGGGAGTGGTGACCCGAGGTATCCACAGTACATAGAAGGGGAGAGGGGACCTTAAGTAGTCACAGAACATAGATGGGAGAGGTGACCTGAGGTAGTCACAACACAAAGAGTGGAAAGGTGACCTGAGATAGCAACAGTACATAGATGGGATAGGTAACCTGAGGTAGCGACAGTACATAGAAGGGATAGGTGACCTGAGGTAGCCAGAATACATAGAGGGGAGAAGTGACCTAAGGTAGCCACAGTTCATAGAGGGGAGAGGTAATATGTGATAGTCACTATACATAGAGGGGAGAGGTGGCCTGAGGTAGTCACAGTACATAGAGAGGAAAGGTGATCTGAGGTAGCCAAAGTACATAGAGGGGAGTGGTGACCTGAGGTAGCCAAAGTACATAGAGGGGGGAAGTGACCTTAGGTAGTCACAGTACATAGAGGGGAAAGGTGACCTGAGGAAGCCACAGTACATAGAAGGTAGAGGTGACCTGATGTAGTCACAGTACATAGAGGGGAGAGGTAATATGTGGTAGCAACAGTATATTGATGGGAGAGGTGACTTGAGGTAGTCACAGTACAA
>NW_018470880.1:0-680 GCF_002113885.1 Mizuhopecten yessoensis
TGTTAGTGGTTTGTATGTTTACTGTTAGGAGACAGTGTTAGTGGTTTGTATGTTTACTTTAAGGAGACAGTGTTAGTGGTTTGTATGTTTACTGTAAGGAGACATTGTGAGTGGTTTGTATGTTTACTGTTGGGAGACATTGTTAGTGGTTTGTATGTTTACTGTAAGAAGACAGTGTTAGTGGTTTGTGTGTTTACTGTATGGAGACATTGTGAGTGGTTTGTATGTTTACTGTAAGGAGACAGTGTAAGTGGTTTGTATGTTTACTGTTGGGAGACATTGTTAGTGGTTTTTTATGTTTACTGTAAGGAGACATTGTTAGTGGTTTGTATGTTTACTGTAAGAAGACAGTGTTAGTGGTTTGTATGTTCACTGTAAGGAGACAGTGTTGGTGGTTTGTATGTTCACTGTGTGGAGACATTGTTAGTGATTTGTATGTTTACTTTAAGGAGACAGTGTAAGGGGTTTGTATGTTTACTGTAAGGAGACAGTGTAAGTGGTTTGTATGTTTACTGTAAGGAGACAGTGTTAGTGGTTTGTATGTTCACTGTAAGGAGACAGTGTTAGTGGTTTGTATGTTCACTGTGTGGAGACATTGTTAGGGATTTGTATGTTTACTTTAAGGAGACAGTGTAAGTGGTTTGTATGTTTACTGTAAGGAGACAGTGTAAGTGGTTTGT
>NW_018470881.1:0-680 GCF_002113885.1 Mizuhopecten yessoensis
GCCAAAATTTAAATCTTTAATAAGGCACTGGTATATATGTATATAATACTGTAAAATCATTAATTTTCCTGGGACATTAAATTTCGTTTTATTTTGTGGATAACAAAAATCCACAAAATCAAATCCCTGTGTAAACATCAATTTGGTATGATATAGATAGGGGGAAATCTGAAATCAGCAAAAAATAATATCCTTGAAATAGGCAAGTATATGAAAACCAAAAAATGTTAACCCCACGAAAATAAATGATTCTGCAGTAAGTAGAAAATATTGCTGTGATTCTCACACTGCTAGCTAGAGAACACATGATATCAGATAATCTTTGTTCCTGCCATAAATTCCTGCCCTTTGTTTTTATAGATAAGATAGTGTGTGGTATACAGCAGTAGGTGGAGCTCACTATAGACTCCGGTAGCTTTATACTGAAGGAGGGGGACAAGCTGACCTACTTGACCTCAGATGGACTGACTGTGTGTCAGGAAGAGGAGGAGACAACTCTTCGGGTGTCAAAGATTACAGAGCTTGGACATGCAGTTTTCCGGATCATGTTGTTCCATGATATCTACACAGTTGACCGCAATGCTGAGGTATGGTCATTAATTTATCAATAGATGAGATTACTCTATATTAGATATTGAATCACATAATTCACGATAATGTGATGATTTCCACATATAATG
>NW_018470882.1:0-680 GCF_002113885.1 Mizuhopecten yessoensis
TGCCATTGTCATGTTATTGAAAATATAAATATCAATATTGTGTTAATGAAGCATCTCGTAATGCAACTTACGAAAATGTTGATTTGTATTTTTTCGCTTGTTATTAAATAAAGTAAATTAAGTTCTATTGTTGTTTCATAGATTATAAGAAAGCTTTTGATTTTGTTAACAGACATAATTTGTGGTTTAAAACTAATTAAAGGAGGAGTAAACGGTAAACTGTTTCATATGATACATTCTTTATATAACGATGTAAATGTTGTGTTAAATTCAACAATGCACTGTATTATTTCTTCGAATACAGGGACGGTTTGTTCCAAGGCGAACTATTGTCGCTGATTTTGTTTTTCTCTTTATGTGAATGATTGTGAGATGCATTTTTTTAACTGATAACTGTCCTTCTTTAGAACTTAATTCATTCAATGTACGCAGATGATATGGTTTTGTTAGCTGAATCGGCAGAGGCATTGCAGAAAACGTTAGACACTATTACAGCACACTCAGAAATGGAATTTAACTGTTACTTGTCGAAAAAACTTAAGTCATGATTTTTTTGGAAATGGTGGTAAGTTGAAGGAGAAAGAACATGGTTTTATGATGGTAATTCTCTAGCAAATGCTGATAGTTTGAGCTACCTTAGAATTTTAATGAAATCTAATGGTAAATTTAGTATTACACAA
>NW_018470883.1:0-680 GCF_002113885.1 Mizuhopecten yessoensis
TTACCGTTACGCGACCGCGAGATTCTTTTGGTGTACATCAAAGGAACAAACTAGTATTCTTTTCTCCTCCACAAGGTGGCGCACACGGAGACTTCGATTTTGTCATGACATATTCCAGGGTATGCAGCGAGCGTAAATGAGTGCATAGGTATCAGAGGGGGACCCAGGAATTAATTCTGGGTGTTGCCAACAATTTTAAACTCAGAAAACCCCCCAGATTTTTGCACTTATCTAACACTAATATATTATAATTGTCGTGTCGGTTCTTCGTGTATACTATTTTCTGGCACTAAAAAAATATAGAACTTTTTAGCTGAGATTGTGACAAGTAAACTTCTACTGTCGAGCGTAGCTAGGCGATTTTTTTTCTACGTTGAAGATGTAATACTTAACTTTTTCAAGCACTACCGAGCGTAAAAAGCAAGAATTTATCGTACATTATTTCCATTGACAAACAAATCGAGTGAGGCGTAGAATAGTTTTCTGATTTTGCGGTATTATTCCAGGTTATATTCTATTGCGTAGAGTATTTATATTTTATGAAGACCAATGGGAGCGAGTGTTACCAAGATCAGAAAGAAAAGTGGTAAAAATGTAGATTTTTGGTTTAAATGTTGATGTTTGTGTCAGGCCCTTGAAATGATCACTTGGCAAAGTGCGGGGGGGGGGGGGGTTTTTTT
>NW_018470884.1:0-680 GCF_002113885.1 Mizuhopecten yessoensis
ATCCATATGTTGTAAAGCGCTTAAGAGTAATTTTACAAATTATATCGGGCGCTATATAAATGTCGTATATTATTATTATTATTATATAACATCTTTTTCCGTGGACATTACCTCCGAGTAAAGACCCTATACTGACGCTCCACAATCAACCTCCTTTTCCGTTGACAAAACCTCCCCGTAAAGCTATAATGACGTTCCACGCTCAACCACCTTTTCCGTGGTCGTTACCTCCCGAGTAAAGACCCTATAATGACGTTCTATACTCAGCCTCCTTTTCCGTATTTGTAACCTCCCCGTAAAGACTCTATTATGATGTTGCACACACCACTTCCTTTTCCGTGGACGTTACCTCCTATTTAACCCCTGCATTGTCGTTCCACACTCAACCTCCATTTCCGTCGACGAAACCTTCCTGTAAATACCCAATAATGAGGTTCCACAATAAAAATCCTTTTCTGTGGAAGTAACCTCCAAGTAAAGGCCCCTTTAATAACGTTCCACACTCAACACTCTTTTCCGTAGAACTAACTTCCCTGTAAAGACCTTATAATGACGTTCCACTCAACATTCTTTTCTGTAGACATAATTTTCCAGTAAAGACCCTATATTGACGTTCCAAACTCAACCTCCTTTTCCGTGGACGTAGCCTCCCTGTAAAGACGCTATAATGACATTCCACA
>NW_018470885.1:0-680 GCF_002113885.1 Mizuhopecten yessoensis
ATCGAGGGGAATAGGGGTCTCCCTCCTAAAAAGGGAGAGTTGGCAGGTATATGATAAGATATGTCGTCAGTGGTTTTAAGTCCTTTTTTAGTCAGAAAAGTTGTTGCCAACTTCCCAAAGGTGTCATCTTCAAGACAGAATTAATCTAAAAGGGGTAAGCAGTCTGTTCTTGAATTTTATAAATTTACAAATGACTGGATACCTGTTCGTTTTCATATAATATCCAATTATATATGGTATGTAAACAGGAAAATGTACAGAAGAGTTTAATAACAGTCTCTTATTTTTTTTCGTAGCTGTCAAATAAGAAAATGTATGAAATTTTATTGAATCTCAGAGATTGATACTATAGCATTAATTTTCATAATAATTTCAATTTCTTGAAAATAGACTGTTTGGAAAAATTACAGGAAGTTAAAAACTTAGTCTGAACATTTTAGTTATACAATACTTTTACCATAATAATATAGACAATGACCTCACAACAAAAATCGTCAGTTTTTAGAAAGTAGAATGTCATTCAAATTTTTGCTCCAATGTTCTCAAGATTAATTATGGCAATGCATATCTGGAGTGAGTTGCAGGCAGACATGGGACTGGACAAATGATCAGTCCATTATACAAATATGCAGCTTGTAAAATACCATTGTGTGAATCACAGTGGGGGTAGCCCAAATCAG
>NW_018470886.1:0-680 GCF_002113885.1 Mizuhopecten yessoensis
TCAGTATTCAACATATCTTTCCAGAAACGTGCATGCATGGCACTCAACGGGAGCAAAACAGAGCAATCACGTATTTCGAGGATGGATTGGACCTTATAGGGCCAAATAATTCTGAAGCAGGCATTTGGAAGCACCACTTGGCTAGAGCACACAGTCGTATAGGTGCGGTGGACAAGAACATATCTACGACTACCGATAAAAAGGAGCATATGCGCCAAGCACTCCAGAACTTTCTAGAATGCATTTCAGATATATCCAGAAAAGAGATCACTAGCGCTGTTCCTTTGAAAGTCTATGTAGCGCGGTCCTATGCGTATGTGGGACATTTGATAGCCACAAGACGCAAAGAGATTAAAGGGATCCAGGAACCCATACCTAGTTTCGTCGATCAAAAGCTCTGGGATGATCCGACGGAGGCTTTCAAAAGAGCTCACGAAATATTTGATAATGATCGAGTAGTTCACAGCAGACATGGACTGGCACTGAAGGATAAACGTTTTTCAGCGGAACACATGAAAGATAAAAATCATTCAGAAGAAAACAAGAACACAAACATCTTAGAATACATTGATATGGCTATAGAGGAATTCAATGCATCATTGAGGATCGAAAATGGGCACAATTGGTTTGCTTACTCGCAATTAGTTCAAGCATACCTGGAGAAATATAAAACTCAGAGA
>NW_018470887.1:0-680 GCF_002113885.1 Mizuhopecten yessoensis
TGTTAGAGAGGTATGTGTTCGCACTAGTGAAGCTTGTCTCTGTGAAATGACTACGGCGGTGTACCCGTTCCTGGGGCGTGGACTTCGTGGAAACATTACGTGTTTGCGTGCACGTCGGCGTCTCTTGTTTATGAACATGGGACTACATTATGTGTTTTAAAAATATTATTATACTTTTTATTATTTAATCAAAGACACTAACACAAATATAAAAAAAATGTAAAGACAGGCAGTAATCAATTAATATTTTACGCGAGATAAAAAAAACACTTCGTTTTATACTAAAAGGGCAAACATTAAATAGATCGAGTTAAGTAAATAAATAATGTAGTCATCTTAACAAACACAAACACTCTGTGTCTGAAAAAAAACGTTCCTAAAAAATATATTTGTTTCGTTAGTTTGATTATACATACACACAGAACTCCTCGAACGGCAGGGACGCAGGTGTGTGTGGATACAGGTGTGGGTGGATATATAGAGGTATAGAATAGCTGTCCCTCGATTGCATCTTAATCCGATTTGTACATCAGACGGTGTGTATGTGTTTTGTGCGGGTGTAAATGTATAAATTCACGTATGTCATTACTTATTTAGTATAGAAATTCTGAAGTTGCGATCTTGAAATCTTGTTAATTTTGTATGTAGAAGTAAACAATCTATCTCCACACATAAGTATT
>NW_018470888.1:0-680 GCF_002113885.1 Mizuhopecten yessoensis
TCTGGTCAAATCTTATTTTCATGGCACATCAATTTTCAAGTTATAAGATATTGCTCACCGTAAAAATTTCCTTGTCGGTTATGTTGAAATATAATTTAAAGGACTGCGGAGACCCCTCGCCTGGGTAGCTTATTGTCGCTGATAGCTCATGAGACGAATATGCTTCTACTAATTGAGAGATTGCTACTACTGATACTCTAAAACCGAATTTGTTTGCAATTGAGCTGGTAGTATATGGTATGTTTGAGACCTTCATGCTACCGGAACTAGACATTTTCCAATGTCTTGATCGAGGAACACAAGGAAGGTTAGAGCCAACTGAAGCAATTTGCACTCCCGCTACGATTAATCCGTTCCCACCTGGTCCAGTGTTCCGCTTTGTCGAGGCGCGGATTGAGTAAACTCCAGACGACAGCAGCGGTACATCCCACGTAAATGTTACGCTACCTGTTGCACTTTTAGGTATAAGTGGGTAGCTCTGAGATGCTGTAATATTTATTTTATCTATCTGCAAGGAGATAAACGTAAAGTCGTTGAATCGTGTAAGATAATGATTTAAAATAGAGGCTTGACTGTCCCCAGATTCAAATAGGATGAACAGGGGAACTGAACATAAATGCTACATGAACGACCGAATCGGACCTGGAAGCATTTCATATTCATGATCATGGCTACTGTAA
>NW_018470889.1:0-680 GCF_002113885.1 Mizuhopecten yessoensis
GATTGTATGATATATTTAGAAACCATGGAGATGGTTATTATCGAGAAAAGGTCCTCTTACAGGGCATTTATCTCATACTGGCATATGTATATGTCTTAAAATTCGAAATGGAATAAAACGTTAACAAATTATATTTGTGTTTTCAAGAAGCGGACAACAGGCCATGGACACAAATCCTATAATATCACAATCAGACGAATATGAAAGCTATCCAAAACGAAACGAACACAATGGAGAGACAACTCAGCTGAACAAAAGAGCGGCGGGTACGACGTTTTCTCGATTCTTACCTTATAGTTAATTAACAATGGTTTCGTTTATGTACACTATTTTACTATTTATTATATCGTGAATGTTTGCTGTTACTAATAAACACTTTTCTACTAGAGGCAAACAGAACGAAGCTGCCACTAATAGCACTGCTGAGTATCGGCATGGATAATCTATAGGAAAGACATGGATAATCTATAGGAAAGACATGGATGATCTATAGGAACGGAAACGTTATAGCTTTGATTCGTAAATATATAGCACATGTCTCATATATACACTTCTGAAGGCCACCTACCAGCAGCATTATAAATTTAATAGCACGGGCGCGCCAGGTGACATAATGAACCGGAAACAGTATCAACACATATAATGGTGTTCAGCGTAAGAAAATAGCCCGTCATTAACAA
>NW_018470890.1:0-680 GCF_002113885.1 Mizuhopecten yessoensis
TTAACGTAAAATGCCGAAGACACACAGTCAAGATTTCGCCCGGTCACATTATACGGACGACAGGTAAACCAGTTGTTGTGATTAGTGTAGGAAAAACTCAATCTCTTTGACAGTTCTGCACAGTATATTCCGTATCTGTTCCAAAAATATTTCGTAGCGTTCTGAACGTGTTCCAGGATATTCTAGACGAATGCCGGATCATTTGCTACTAATAACTGGGTTTAGTATCGTTTGTCTCTTTCCGATAGTCTCTTTGCGTTTGGCATATCTGGCGTTTGTCGGTCCAAGCCTCTTCAAACTTACAATGTATGTGGACGGAGCTTTCCTGACAATGTTATCTATATGACAAATACCGAAACTGGTTGGCGGTATTTAATAAGCGTATCCAAAAAATTTGTGATGACCAAAGCAGTGTGTAGATAAAAACAAGCCAACAGACAAGTCAACTTCATATTTAATTGTAATTTTGTCAAACTCACAAATAAATATGAGATTCATAATGGACCGCTGTTTACAGACGTTTGGCATAAGCCTTATTACAACCACAATAAATCATCAAAACGTGAAAAAAAATATCAAAATATATATACATCACCCAACATTGAGTCATAAACCAAAATTAACAAGTTTTGTAGAATAAATTTCACATAAAATACACCAAGATGTAACGTTAAAGGGTT
>NW_018470891.1:0-681 GCF_002113885.1 Mizuhopecten yessoensis
GTTTCCTTAGGCACCGTTCTCATATGACCCTCGTTGTTGTGTATCAATAGGCACCGTCCTCATATGACCCTGGCTGTTGTCTCGCGAGGCACCGTTCTAATATGACCCTGGTTGTTGTGTATCGCTAGGCACCGTCCCCATAAGACCCTGGTTGATGTGTATCCTTAAGCACCATCATCAAATGACCAAGGCTGTTGTTTTCCTAGGTACCGTCCTCATATGACCCTGGCTGTTGTCCCCCTAGGCACCGTCCTCATATGACCCTGGCTGTTGTCTCTTTAGGCACCGTCGTCATATGACCCTGGTTGTTGTGAATCCCTAGGTACCGTCCTCATATGAGCTTGGCTGTTGTCTCTCTAGGCACTGTCCTCATATGACCCTGGCTGTTGTCTCCCTACTTACCTTCCTCATATGAACCTGGCTGCTGTCTCTCTAGGCACCGTCCTCATACGACCCTGGCTGTTGTCTCTCTAGGCACCGTTCTAATATGACCCTGGTTGTTGTGTATCCCTAGGCACCATCCTCAAATGACCCAGGCTGTTGTTTTCCTAGGTACCGTCCTCATATGACCTTGGCTGTTGTCTCTCTAGGCACCGTCCTCATATTACCCTGGTTGTTGTGTGTCACTAGGTACCGTCCTTATATTACCCTGTCTGCTGTCTCTTTAGGCTCCGTCCTCAT
>NW_018470892.1:0-681 GCF_002113885.1 Mizuhopecten yessoensis
TTGTAGCCCTTCATCTAAGTTTGCTTCTGGCCAAATATCGACACCAAAGGCCTTTCGGTTATTAAGGAGAAGTCGTTTAAAGTAAAATATTGACGCCGGACGGACGGACGGATGGATGACGGACGCCGCACCACGGCATAAGCTCACTTGGCACTTCGTGCCAGGTGAGCTAAAAATCACCCTCGTCTCGTTTTTGCCATGTAAAATGGAGAAAAAAAACATACCGCCCTGCTGCATCTCTTTTGAAACAAGAGGCCCAGGGGCCTTAATAGCTCACCTGGTATTTTATTTTTCAATTTAAAACCTGCTGAGTACCATTCAGGTTTATCAAAGGAGTACAAGTAACAAAGTTGCATCTTCCATTTATAAATATTCAATTCCCTTTGCCCAAAGATTCTCTAAAACAAGTTTGGTTAGGTTAAAATCCCTTCAACGGTACAGAAGGAGAAGGATCTTTAATGTTTTCCTCTATTTCCCCTAATGGGCCCCACTAATCTGCCCCAAAGAAGGGGAATCCACACACCTCAGTTTAAACAAAATTGATTCTTTTCTCCCTAAGCATGCTTCAGACTGCATTTGGTTAAATCCCTTCACTTGTATAGTAGGAGAAAAAAATCCTTTATTTCCCCTATTGGGCCCGCTCCTATGCCACCAGAAGGCCCACACCCTCCGTTTATACAA
>NW_018470893.1:0-681 GCF_002113885.1 Mizuhopecten yessoensis
CTTTACAATTTTAAACCATCACTGTAGGCTGTACACTGTCAATCACTACTGTAGGCAGTACACTGTCAACCATCATTGTAGGCAGTACACTGTCAATCATCACAGTACGCAGTATACTGTCAATCATCAGTGTAAGCTATACTTGTCAATCATCACTGTAGGCTTTACAATTTTAAACCATCACTGTAGGCTGTACACCGTCAATCATCACTGTAGGCTGTACACTGTCAATCATTACTGTAGGCTGTACATTGTCAATCATCACTGTAGGCTGTACACTGTCAATAATCACTGTAGGCTGTACAACTGTAAACCATAACTGTGGGCTGTACATTTTAAACTATCATTGTAAGCAGTACACTGTCAATCATCACAGTACGCGGTACAATGACAATCATCACTGTAGGATATACACTGTCAATCATCATTATAGGCTGTACACTGTCAATCATCACTGTAGGCTGTACAACTGTAAACCATCACTGTATGCTGTACAACTGTAAATCATCAGTGTAGGATGTACACTGTAAATCACCATTGTAGACTNCACTGTAAGCTGTACAACTTTAAACCATCACTGAAGGCTGTACAACTGTAAACCATCATTGTAGACTGCACAACTTAACGTCATCATTGTTGGCTGTAAAACTATAAACCATCATTGTAGGTGATACAGTGTCA
>NW_018470894.1:0-681 GCF_002113885.1 Mizuhopecten yessoensis
CTTAGAGTAGTAGTTCAATGTTAGATATCAGAGGATGTCTGTAAGGTCGGGGCCGGTATACTTAGAGTAGTAGTTCAATGTTAGATATCAGAGGATGTCTGCAAGAGTGGGGCCGGTATTCTTAGAGGAGTTGTTCAATGTTAGATATCACAGGACGTCTGTAAGAGTGGGGCCGGGATACTTAGAGTAGTAGTTCAATGTTAGATAGCAGAGGATGTCTGTAAGGGCGGGGCCGGTATACTTAGCGTAGTAGTTCAATGTTAAATATCAGAGGATGTATGTGAGGTCGGGGCCGGTATTCTTAGAGTAGTTGTTTAATGTTAGATATCAGAGGATGTGTGTAAGAGTGGGGCCGGTAATGTTAGATATCAGAGGATGTCTGTAAGAGTAGGGCCGGTATTCTTAGAGTAGTGGTTCAATGTTAAATATCAGAGGATGTCTGTGAGGTCGGGGCCGGTATTCTTAGAGTAGTTGTTCAATGTTAGATATCAGAGGATGTCTGTAAGGGTGGGGCCGGTATACTTAGAGTAGTAGTTCAATGTTAAATATCAGAGGATGTCTGTAAGAGTGGGGCCGGTATTCTTAGAGTAGTAGTTCAATGTTAGATATCAGAGGATGTCTGTAAGAGTGGGGAAAGGTAATGTTAGATATCAGAGGATGTCTGTAAGAGTGGGGCCGGTA
>NW_018470895.1:0-681 GCF_002113885.1 Mizuhopecten yessoensis
CCGGGTACTCCGGTTTTCTTCCACCATTAAAACCTGCCACGCCCTGTTATGACCATACCTGTTTATAGGACGCAACACAAAAACAAACAGACAAACAAAAATGCAATCTGCTGAAAAACTCAACAACTGTTGGAGGAGATCTATACACTGTGTGAAAAGTTGATACTGTACTTAAAATGAAGCTTTCACACATTGTTTTTGGACATCTTAAGCGGATAGAACGTCGATGGCTGTGACGTTTCTAAATAATGGAGAAAGTATTCAAAGGTTGCAGCTACTCATAGCATCTGTTGTATTTTATGTACATTGAAACGCGTTACTTCGCGTGAACCATAGTGTTATAAATTACCTACGTAAAACAAATTCTTTCTCAAATTAATCCCGTCGTTGTTTCGGATAATTACAAAGCATATTTAGAATGATTATAATTTACTCTTTGCAATGTCGATATCTTTCGATGAACTTCGTTTTCTCTTCTGGTGACTGATATCTGTACCAATGGAGGTTGTACAATGAGTAACAAGTTTTTTTCCAGATTGACCTAACTCAAGTAAAATTGTCAACTTCAAATTTTAGCGAAATTTTCTGTGTGAGATTTGAAATTTAATAACGAGAGATAGATAAACGTTATAAAGGGCAGTTACACGTTTTGGAATCTCTTTCTATCACGTTTTTATGATG
>NW_018470896.1:0-681 GCF_002113885.1 Mizuhopecten yessoensis
TTGCCTGTTGGTGGAATAACCGGTTTTTCTCACACAGATAATTTTAAATGCAGTTACTGCCAAAACAGCTTTATAGAGTTTAGTAAAATAATTGAACATTGCATGCAAGACCACCGGAACTTAGGAAGACAGTTACACAAACGAAGAATTTTCTTCTAGTTCCAGAAGAGATAAGTCTCCTATGTAAATGTAGTATTATACCAAATGATGAAAACTGCAGCGTGAGGGTACAAAGAGTTTATCTACTTTTATATTCCCCGTCAAGAAAATATCAAAAAAGTTATGAACACAACAGGGACCTGATAATTTGTTACAGCTATACTTAGACCTAAACTAAGGTGTTCAGAGTTATTTTATATGTATTAGGGGTTTAGATCGACTTCCAGTAAATATGCCGTTCGAACCCTAGTTTGGCCGTTACCTTTTCTTGTTCTTCTGCCGCAAAATTAGCAATCTTGCCAACGCTTGTTGCATGTAGTAGGAGTACACTTAGCAAAGGAATACCCAAAACTGGGTTGTAAATAGTTGTGTTATTCAGGGGCAGGGTTTTTGAGGAGGGAGAAGGAATGCAGTGAAACTGGACTGGATCGATCGTCGGCGACCATATAGCTCAATTTGTTGAGCATCTGTCTAGAGTTATGTTGTTGTTATATATAACGGTATTGATACCTCGTGCCTGTC
>NW_018470897.1:0-681 GCF_002113885.1 Mizuhopecten yessoensis
ACTCATTTCTAATTGACCATAACCCAAAAATTAATGATTTGTTTATTTTCATTGGAAGTAATTCAATTGAGGTTAGCATTATCAGTATTAGGTAGCTGTTTGATAGTATGCACATATGAGCCATGACTGACCCCTAGGGGCTGATGGGTGGGGCCAATAAGGGTCGAATTGAATGAAATTTCAAAAATCTCCATCTCAAGACCCAGATATGGTAGAATCAAATACTCTTCATAGATGGAAGGGTCTTAAGGTGCTTTACCAAAATTGTGAATTTCGTGACCCTTGGGTCTCACGTTTCCCCATGGGGAGGGGGTCAACTTTACTATAGTTTATATAGGGAAATCACATTTTGGACCAACATTTGTTTAATTTCCATTGGAGGTAATTCAATTAGGGTTAGCATTATCAGTATTGGATAGCAGTTTGATGGTATGCACATATGAGCCTCGACTGACCCCCCAGGGCTGATGGGTGGGGCCAAAAAGAGTTTAATTGACTGAAATTTCAAAAATCTTCTTCTCAAAGACCCAGATATGGTAGAATCAAACACTCTTCATAGATGGAAGGGTCTTAAGGTTTAGCCCATGGGCCTCTTGTTCAACATATCATTGATCACTCTAACACCTTTAGCATACTAGTTATTGTAAAAGACAGAGTTTCCACCAATAGTTATATGTGGGT
>NW_018470898.1:0-681 GCF_002113885.1 Mizuhopecten yessoensis
AATCAAAAGCTTTTTCAAAATCTATCATGAGTAACATCCCCGGTACATTATGTTCCTCTGTAAATTGCATTATATCATAGATTAACCTGGTGTTTTCCCCAATGTAACGCCCAGAAATAAAACCTGTTTGATCAATATTAATAAGTTTATCTAAGACTGTTTTTATTCTACCTGCTATTGTTCCAGAAGCTATTTTATATACTATATTTAAAAGAGAAATTGGTCTCCAGTTTTTTAGGCTTTCTCATGCTGCGCATAATCAATTCGGTCCATTAGCCCCAAAGTCATTGGGGTTTCATTCATTTCATATACATGTCATACACAGTTTACATCGTACAGGACCATTTTCCGCCTGGTTCTTCAGTAGGGCTCAGGACTCGCCTGGCGATGTAACCAAACTATGTATGATAGCAGTCTTTGTTGTACAGGATTTTCGCCTGGTTCTCCAAGAGGACTCATCAGGACCCCGCCTGGCCACAACCTGCTCATTCAATTTCAATTTCTTCATTTGTTCATTGTCTACCAGCTCAAAACTTTAATACTTACCTCATTTCCCTTAACCAGGACCGCCTTTTCCTGTTTATAGGATTAGGACTTGCACCTGGTAGGGAAACTTGAATTTTATCTTCCTTCATTCTGGTAATTGTGTAATATATATGCAGCAGCCAAGACAGCCCTAAA
>NW_018470899.1:0-211 GCF_002113885.1 Mizuhopecten yessoensis
AACACAGAGTACAATGAGGTAATACTCAAAACACAGAGTACAATGAGGTAATACACAGAACACAGAGTACAATGAGGTAATACACAAAACACAGAGTACAATGAGGTAATACACAAAACACAGAGTACAATGAGGTAATACACAAAACACAGAGTACAATGAGGTAATACACAAAACACAGAGTACAATGAGGTAATACACAAAACACAGA
>NW_018470899.1:520-681 GCF_002113885.1 Mizuhopecten yessoensis
GTACAATGAGGTAATACACAAAACACAGACTACAATGAGGTAATACACAAAACACAGAGTACAATGAGGTAATACACAAAACACAGACTACAGTGAGGTAATACACAAAACACAAGGTACAATGAGGTAATACACAAAACACAGAGTACAATGAGGTAATA
>NW_018470900.1:0-681 GCF_002113885.1 Mizuhopecten yessoensis
TCCACGAAGAGAAATTCACTGTAGTACCTCTGAGTCTGGAGAAGAGGATTTTTAAATTTTGGTTAATTTTCCCTTTGGGGCCCCGCCCTGGCCGCAGGGGTTGGGGTAGGATTCTCAATTTTACAATTTGAAACCATCTTCCTCCAAGGATGATTCTGACCAAGTAAAAATAATTTCCTACAGAAAGTTGTCATAATATACCCAAAAGTGTTATTTCCCTATATAAACTATAGTAAACTTTACTCCCTCCCCAAGGGAGAACAGATAGTTCGGGGGTCCTGAAATTTACAATTGAAGTAAAGCCCCTGATGATCTTTCTTTTCACGTAGAGAAAATGACTGTAGTACCTCTGAGTCTGGAGAAGAAGATTTTTGAAATATTGGTTAATTTTCCCTTTGGGGCCCCGCCCTGGCCCCAGGGGTTGGGGTAGGAATCCCAATTTTACAATTTGAAACCATCTTCCTCCTCCAAAGATGATTCTGACAAAGTAAAAATAATTTCCAACAAAGTGATGTTTCCTTTAACGTTCACATTTGATTGTCAGGAGAGTAGTAATGACAAATTCTACTCACTCGACGAGGCACGTTCCTCTAGACATTCAAAAAGATTGGAAGTATCCAATATGTCCATATCCAGGTACAAGAGGCCCAATGGGCCTGCATCGCTCACCTGGTATTAATC
>NW_018470901.1:0-681 GCF_002113885.1 Mizuhopecten yessoensis
CTATATTATAATCACTGCTACAACATTTTACCAGTTTACGAAAGCATCTCTATATTATACTCACTGCTACAACATTTTACCAGTTTACGAAAGCCTCTCTATATTATAATCACTGCCAAAACATTTTACCAGTTTACGAAAGCCTCTCTATATTTTAATCACTGCTATCTCTATATTATACTCACTGCTACAACATTTTACCAGTTTACGAAAGCCTCTCTATAATCACTGCTGAAACATTTTACCAATTTACGAAAGCCTCTCTATATAATAATCACTGCTACAACATTTTACCAGTTTACGAATGCATCTCTATATTATACTCACTGCTACAACATTTTACCAGTTTACGAAAGCCTCTCTATAATCACTGCTAAAACATTTTTTCCAGTTTACGAAAGCCTCTCTTTAATCACTGCTAAAACATTTTACCAGTTTACAAAAGCCTCTATATAATCACTGCTAAAACATTTTACCAGTTTACGAAAGCCTCTCTATAATCACTGCTAAAACATTTTACCAATTTACGAAAGCCTCTCTATATTNAATAATCACTGCTACAACATTTTACCAGTTTACGAAAGCCTCCCTATAATCACTGCTAAAACATTTTACCAGTTAACGAAAGCCTCTCTTTAAACACTGCTAAAACATTTTACCAGTTTACGAAAGCCTCTCTAT
>NW_018470902.1:0-681 GCF_002113885.1 Mizuhopecten yessoensis
CAGGTGGCAGTTATAGTCAGGTGGTTGATATATACAGGTGGCAGTTATAGACAGGTGGTGGATATATACAGGTGGCAGTCATAGACAGGTGATGGATATAGACAGGTGGTAGATATAGACAGGTGGTTGATATCGACAGGTGGTGTATATAGACAGGTGGTGGATATAGACAGGCGGTGGGTATAGACAGGTGGTGGGTATAGACAGGTGATGGATATAGACAGGTGGCAGTTATAGACAGGTGGTGGATATAGACAGGTGATAGATATAGACAGGTGGTGGATATACACATATGGTAGATATAGACAAATGGCAGTTATAGACAGGTAGTGGATATATAGACAGGTGGTGGATATAGACAGGTGGTGGATATAGACAGATGGTGGATATAGACAGGTGGTAGATATAAACAGGTACTAATTATAGACAGGTGGCNGACAGGTGGTGGATATAGACAGGTGATGGATATAGACAGACGGTGGATATAGACAGGTGGTGGATATAAACAGATGGGGGATATAGACAGATGGTAGATATAGACAGGTGGTAGATATAAACAGGTACTAATTATAGACAGGTGGCAGTTATAGACAGGTGGTGGATATATACAGGTGGTTGATATATACAGGTGGCAGTTATAGACAGGTGGTGGATATAGACAGGTGGTGGATATAGACAGAT
>NW_018470903.1:0-681 GCF_002113885.1 Mizuhopecten yessoensis
AGTGTGTCTCTGTAGCTATAAACAGTGTGTCTCTGTAGCTATAAATAGTGCGTCTCTGTAGCCATAAACAGTGTGTCTCTGTAGCTATAAACAGTGTGTCTGTGTAGCTATAAACAGTGTGTCTGTGTAGCTATAAACAGTGCGTCTCTGTAGCTAAAAACAGTGTGTCTGTGTAGCTATAAACAGTGTGTCTCTGTAGCTATAAATAGTGCGTCTCTGTAGCCATAAACAGTGTGTCTCTGTAGCTATAAACAGTGTGTCTGTGTAGCTATAAACAGTGTATCTCTGAAGCTAAAAACAGTGTGTCTGTGTAGCTATAAACAGTGCGTCTCTGTAGCTATAAACAGTGTGTCTCTGTAGCTAAAAATAGTGTATCTCTGTAGCTATAAACAGTGTGTCTGTGTAGCTATAAACAGTGCGTCTCTGTAGCGAACAACAGTGTGTCTGTGTAGCTATAAACAGTGCGTCTCTGTAGCTATAAACAGTGTGTCTCTGTAGCTATAAACAGTGTGTCTGTGTAGCTACAAATAGTGTGTCTGTGTAGCTATAAACAGTGCGTCTCTGTAGCTAAAAACAGTGTGTCTCTGTAGCTATATACAGTGTGTCTGTGTAGCTACAAATAGTGTGTCTCTGTAGCTATAGACAGTGTGTCTCTGAGACGGGGTTGACTGTAGCTTTAGA
>NW_018470904.1:0-681 GCF_002113885.1 Mizuhopecten yessoensis
AAATTGTTGAGATCCCCAAGCTGATATTTCTTGTATGGTAAGAGGCAATCAACAACTTTTAATGAAGCTAAAATTCCAGGTTAGCTATTGATAATTAATGCACCTGTGCTTCTTGTTCTAGAGAGGCCACAATAAGGGAACATAATTGGGAAACTCCAGCACAAGCAAACAACATGATGTTATATTTCCTGTGCATGCAATCAATAGGAACCAATCAGACAACTATTATAAAGATGGGATACCTTTCCTACAGGGAATATGGACCCGACATATACCTCAAGTATATGTGCATGCATACTTGATGTATAGGTGTAATCTGATGTATAGTAGGTGTATACCTGATGCATGGAAGGTGTATACCTGATCTATAGGAGGTGTATACCTGATGTATGGAAGGTGTATACCTGATGTATCATATGGGAGGTGTGTATACCTGATGTATAGGAGGTGTATACCTGATGTATAGGAGGTGTATACCTGATGTATGGAAGGTGTATACCTGATGTATGGAAGGTGTATACCTGATGTNCTGATCTACATTATCTATAGGATATGTATACCTGATCTTTAGGAGGTGTATACCTGATCTATTGGAGGTATATATCTGATCCATAGGAGGTATATACCTGATGTATAGGAGGCGTATACCTGTTCTGTAGTAGCTGTATACCAAATCTATAG
>NW_018470905.1:0-681 GCF_002113885.1 Mizuhopecten yessoensis
GCCAATTACTTGTCGGGAATAATATGAAAAAATAATAAGACCTAAAATTGAACTGAGAAAGGAGGAATTCAGAAAAAAAATTGAATGTTCAATTTTGACTACGTGTTGTCAAATTAAAAAACAACAACAGTAAATACAACAGTCCATGAATTGGAAACTATAACTCTCCTAAAAAGAAACAATGTGATAGGTTAACATATATTCAACATATTATACTGGTTCACCAAATATTCTGACAAATTGCCTAACTTTTGCTGTATTCCCCCCTTTAACTACCTAGTTTATACTCTACTATGAACCATATCATCCACCATGATAGTATATTGGAATGATTTTGGGTTAATTATGAAATACTTGCATTAACCTGAAGTTATTGAAGTTTATTTTGACATTGGTCATACACATATTATCCTTAAAATGACACATTTACCGCATACCGATTTTTTCGAATTTCTACTATCGTAGGTCAACATAATGTGCCAAATAATATCCAAAGTATGTTGGTGTACAAAAACCGGAAATATGTATATCACTTTCATAAAGATGCGAAACAACTAAAATGTACATAACATACTAAACTTTTATGTGTGTGATACTGCATAACTTTTCTATTTTGCAACATCTAGCTTTATAATCGAGCTCATCATGAGCAGCAGATCTTATTGATGAAAATTTGATCAG
>NW_018470906.1:0-681 GCF_002113885.1 Mizuhopecten yessoensis
GTTTTGTTTCACCTGACTGAATCACAGCTAAGACCCACAGTTGTTATTTTGTTTCACCTGACTGAATCACAGCTAAAACCCACAGTTGCTGTTTTGTTTCACCTGACTGAATCACAGCTTAGACCCACAGTTGTTGTTTTGTTTCACCTGACTGAATCAGAGCTAAAACCCACAGTTGCTGTTTTGTTTCACCTGACTGAACCACAGCTAAGACCCACTGTTGTTGTTTTGTTTCACCTGACTGAATAACAGCTAAGACTGCTGTTTTATTTCACCTGACTGAATCACTGCTAAGACTGCTGGTTTGTTTCACCTGACTGAATCACCGCTAAGACCCACAGTTGTTGTTTTGTTTCACCTGACTGAATCACAGCTAAGACCCACAGTTGCTGTTTTGTTTCACCTGACCGAAGCACAGCTGAGACCCACTCTTGCTGTTTTGTTTCACCTGACTGAACCACAGCTAAGACCCACAGCTGCTGTTTTGTTTCACCGGACTGAACCACAGCTAAGACCCACTAAGACCCACAGTTGTTGTTTTGTTTCACCTGACTGAAGCACAGCTAAGACCCACTGTTGATGTTTTGTTTCACCTGACTGAATCACAGCTAGGACCCACAGTTGTTGTTTTGTTTTACCTGACTGAATCACAGCTAAGACCCACAGTTGCTGTTTTGTTTC
>NW_018470907.1:0-681 GCF_002113885.1 Mizuhopecten yessoensis
AGTTGGAAGAGATAATTGGCCATATTCTAACTGTAAATGATAACCAAGGTAAATACATAGGCGACCAGTGCTGAAATAATCTTGGAAGTTTAAAGTTTTGCTAGTAAAGTGTCTATGCAAGGTGGCAGGGGAGGGAAATTAAACACAAGGCTAAATCTGCCCAGGTTGAATAGTACAAATTTAAATTATGAACTCTTGGCTATTGAAGATGGTTAGATAACGAGGTTCGTTCATAAAATAAGATGTGTCTTCAGCAGTATGCTCCAGTGAAATTACACTATAAAGTCAGCATCAGTCCTGCGCTATCACAAGGAGACAAACATGAACATACCACAGACTCCCAAAACACAAATTAATTATGCACAAACTCACCACACGCATGCATCTAGCAAATGGGGGAGGCCGTCCTTAAATGACCATGTATAGCTGTTGATAGGACTTACATTAAACAATACTAAATCAAACCTGAAGTTTATTTTGACATAAAGATCTTATTTATTTGGATAATTTCATGGAAATGATGACTTATTATTTTAAACAAATGATTTGTTAATTTCAGCTTGCATGCACTGTATGAATGTTTTTTCAATAACATTGTACCCTTATGAATCCATGATTGTCGTGAAGTGGTGCTTAATTTGAATTTAATACATTTGATGCTCTATTACCTGACCTGGAACG
>NW_018470908.1:0-681 GCF_002113885.1 Mizuhopecten yessoensis
TATAACCTATTTAATAAATAATAATAACCACTAAAATAGGTAGAACTTTCATAAAAATACTCTCCGCCTGCGGAACATTAAAAATGCAGTCTTGCCTAAGAAATATTGAATATCTACATTGTCCATCAACAAATTAAACTTTTCATCATTATCACAGATATTAAAAGTATCACATAATTGTCTCATACGGTAAAACAGAATAAAACGCAAGTCACTATAAATAGGACATTCACATAAAAAATGAACTTCTGTTTCCACGGTGTGTGGACAAAATGGACAAAAACGTTCATTAAGGGGGGGCGGGGGACTGTTAAAACGACCAGTCTCGATCATAAGGGCAGCACTGTCACATCGCAATTTGGTCAGAACGCTCCGGTAAGGCCTAGGCATGTATTGTCGAACATAATGCTCCGGTTTTGAATCTTTTTTGACTTTCCGGTAAGTCCGTAACTTATGACCGTTTACCAATCCGCGGTCGTTCCAGAGATTACCAAACCATTCACTTTCGTCTATTAGTTTTACCTTTGTCCTTATTACTTTCATGGCCGACGGAGTAAGTTTGGTACCTGTATTTACCTGTTCACCAATAGGAAATACTGTGATAGTTATAGGAATATTTAAGAAATATATTTCCTAATTTTCGTAATATTTACTGGAATTATGAATAAATATATACAAGAT
>NW_018470909.1:0-179 GCF_002113885.1 Mizuhopecten yessoensis
AAGGTGACATAACTAGATCTACTGTAAGGAGACATAACTAGATCTTCAGTAAGGGGACATAACTAGATCTACTGTAAGGGGACAAATCTAGATCTACTTTAAGGGGACATAACTAGATCTACTGTAAGGGGACATAACTAGATCTACTGTAAGGGGACAAAGCTAGATCTACTGTAAGG
>NW_018470909.1:238-681 GCF_002113885.1 Mizuhopecten yessoensis
GACATAACTAGATCTACTGTAAGGGGACATAACTAGATCTACTGTAAGGGGACAAAGCTAGACCTACTGTAAGGTGACATAACTAGATCTACTGTAAGGGAACATAGCTAGATCTACCATAAGGGGACATAACTAGATCTACAGTAAGGTGACATAACTAGATCTACTGTAAGGGGACATTACTAGATCTACTGTAAGGGGACAAAGCTAGATCTACGGTAAGGGGACATAACTAGATCTACAGTAAGGCGACAAATCTAGATCTACTGTAAGAGGACATAACTAGATCAACTGTAAGGGGATATAACTAGATCTACTGTAAGGGGACAAAGCTAGATCTACAGTAAGGGGACAAATTTAGATCTACTGTAAGAGGATAAACTAGATCTACTGTAAGAGGACATAACTAGATCTATTGTAAGGGGACATAACTAGATCTACTG
>NW_018470910.1:0-681 GCF_002113885.1 Mizuhopecten yessoensis
TAACTTCACGGAGTTCGGTAACTTGTTCTATTTTGTTCACTTTTCTGGAACTTCCTTTTTTTTCTGATACGTTATATTTACGGTATAGATTAGGATACTCATGTGATCTCTTGATAGCATTGTATTTCAAAACATGTATATTGCGAACGATCTTCAGCTATCTATTGACCGCTATCAATGTATGAGGAACTTATATTCAATAACAACATTCAAATACCAAATTACTCCATGTGACATGTGAGTTTTTTCTTCTTATGTGTGGTATCATTCGCGATCCTTTAGTGAGGTAGCACTCTAAACTCGGCATAAGATCCGCGCTACTCCATGTGGCATACACTTCAATGATACCATTTACGCTTAAGATACACAAATGGAAGCAAGTCTTTAAATGTCCTAAGCTGTCGATAGAACGGTTAACCTAATAAAACCTAACAAAACCTTGGATGTCTGCTATGATCATTTCTTACTTTCTGCAATGTAGGGGAAGGAACTCTTGACAAAAAGTGACCAGCGACAAGCAACTAAAGATTGTCAGACGGTCACATTGTGTCAGCAATGCTCAAATGAATTTACGTCATTTTAATCAGAGGTGCAAAAATGTTTTAAACCCTACTTTGTATTGCAAATTATTCTCATAATATCAAAATACCGCCTATTTTTCAAATTAATGTTCAGTATAAA
>NW_018470911.1:0-681 GCF_002113885.1 Mizuhopecten yessoensis
AATCAAAGTACAGATCAAAGTACAGTACATACAACAAATAATCTTTGTACATATTAATTCCAAGGTAAGTAAATATAGTCATGTCATTAAGTTCTGTAGTGATGTCACACTATGACTCCACGCACAATGCATGCCAATGTCTGGACACGTGTCACACAACTAACATAGGTTCTTCACTCAGGACTCATTGGGAAAGTCTGCTAGGAGTTGGTAAAGGTTTCCCACCACTCATAACAATGCAATTGTTTCATCCTTTTGGAAACAGACATAATGTATTTCCAAGGGAAACATAAATGTCGGAAATTTTAAACATATTTGGCTACCCACCAATGTGTAGCACCCTGGACCTGATTTCATGTGTCAATGTTTGAATTGTGACATCATCCCTGTGGAGACAGACGTAATGTATTTCCAAAGAAATCCAGTGTTTTTTCCAGATAAAGTATGAACATGATGGGAGAAAAAAAACTAATCTTGTGATGGCTAATTTTCATATTTATCTCATTCTCATTAGTGAATATTTAATTGCAATAGACACTCAGTAAACCTTGTGTCATTATACAACTTTTAAACATGATAACCAACCATCACTCGTTGGTTAACCTCTGTATATCTAGGTCAAATGTCTCACTCGTCGGTAGGGGTGACTATTGCGGCCAATTTCACAATTGCAATATTATT
>NW_018470912.1:0-681 GCF_002113885.1 Mizuhopecten yessoensis
TTTCAGATGAAAGACATTTCAACGGATTCAGGATCGGTCACTTTTCAGAGTAATTTCCTTGGCACATTCGGATCGAATGTGTTTATCATTCCTCCCGAGGTGATCAATTTCGATGAGCTGTTTGTCGATTTCACCGAGAAGCTTGCTGATACCCCATATGTTCTAGCAGTCAACATCGCATGCATAGTGCTCCTTATCTTACTTATGATTATTCTGAGGTACCAAGACAAGCAGGACAATGTTGCAGTAGGTATATTTTGTTGATAAATGCGTACTAACTGTTACCTTGTATCAAATATGAAAGTAACATTTTTAGTTTTACCTTTGATATTATGCTGATATAACTAATTTGACCCATATACATATGATGTTAAAAATAAATTTTAGAATAATTTTAAGAATGCAAGAAAAATTGTTTATAAGAATTGAAGGCGTTATGTCTTTCTCACCTTCTATCCATCACGAATGGCTTACAAATTGCATTCGTTATATCAAAATGTTGTGCGGGAAATGTAAAGCATTTTAATATCTTCAACAACATTCATCAGTTTGAAAATATGTAATACCAAAGTTTCACTTGATACACAAACAATGTACGAATGTATGTTTGAAGACCAGCTGTTCCCATTGTCAAGCTTTGACAGTGTGAGCGATTTGTATTGTTAACTTTTACAACGATGA
>NW_018470913.1:0-681 GCF_002113885.1 Mizuhopecten yessoensis
TTTTTTTTTTTTTTTTTTAAATTTAGAACTTGCTTTCACTGTATGGATTTATACGTAAAGTTAAACTTTGTTGATACTCTGTAAGTTTTATATATGCTATATACGTTTATAGGTAATACAGGTAACTTGTGTTTGTGCTGTACAGGTTGCTTTACCTTATGTTAACTATATTCAGAGGCAGTCATTATGCTGATGATGAGATAACATCACCATATTGTTGTCTGACATCAATTACACTGTATGAGATCAATAGTTCTTTCTGTGAGACCATATGTTTTATGATTATTATCCAAATTAACTTTCGCTTACAATCTTCAATACCTCATATTAATAAGATTAATAAGATGTAATTATAGTTTAACGGACATGACAAATCAACATACAACCGATCAAAATACATACACATTGTATGGTCTGTTTTTACAACTATATGTACGAGCAAAAGAGGTCAAGAAAGTTTCAACTAAAACAAAGGCCTTGAACATACATCTTCATTGTTGTACAACTAAATTGAGCTAAATAAGGAAAACAAACTATCAGTGGCAAATCAACACCAACAAACTATTCTGGTACGGACAATGGTAAAGTACCTAACTGGTACAAATAAATAAACAAAGGCAAAAAAATACCTCTAAAGTATCCATAGACAAAGGCAAAAAACATACCTCTAATGTATCCACA
>NW_018470914.1:0-681 GCF_002113885.1 Mizuhopecten yessoensis
GGGTTATTGCAATACAGTAACTCATGGATCAGGTAATGAGGGAGGTTGGGATGGATTATTGTGAGTAAGAATATTATGAGGTTTGTTTTATTTCCCAATGTTTACGTCTTATTTACATCCTTTTCTCTCTTCTCAATAGATGTGACTACGCCTGTAAGCTGCGACGAATGCCCTGCATACCACACCTACTATGGATATTTATATTATCACAACTGCAGTGGGGTATGTTGTGACTATTCTATACCCACTGATTGTTGTGTTTGGGTATACAGGTACAAACCTCTTCTACAGTTACTCCATCACCGGCGGCTTGTAAGTATTGGGCAACTGCTTCATTTTTATCAGCATATTCTGATGTGTTTTGTATCTACTTTGATTTCATTTGTTTTCATTGTATATTATTATTTTTGAATCATTCACAAAGATTACGTTTTCAATATGATATCAATCAGAAAATATATGTCATCAAGCATACATTACATAAATCAGTATTTGTATTATATAATAAAGCATGGTGATATAATTACACATAGTGAAAATCAACGTTATATAATATTATATATTTAAGACGCAGTTTCTTGAGGAAAAATAGAAAACAGCTGTACGGACACCATAATCGATATTCGAAACGGAAACCAAATAAATTATAAAAGTGTTTTCCTTTACCAGGTCTAGTAGAGC
>NW_018470915.1:0-681 GCF_002113885.1 Mizuhopecten yessoensis
ATGATTTATCGGAAAATGATCATACAGAATGATGGGGTGACTTTCTGACATAGTTATAGTTTTATTTTCTCAGCAAAGGTATTTGATTTTAATTTGTTTGCTTCAGGGATATTGATGGTAAGTTTGTGTTTCCAAGGGCTTTCTGGTACTGCAAATTCAGTTCGAGTGTTGATAATTCGTGTTGGTGGGAGTTAAAGCACGGTTTGGTGTGTAGTTAGTTTTAAGAGCTAGCTTTCAGTCTTTTATTCGCTTTGAAATGGTAAACTGTGTATCTTTGATGAGTTTTCATTTATTTAATGAAGTGAACTAGGACTAAATATTAATCTTATCAAAAGTTAATTTTGTAGTTGGTAATATATATGTAAATGAATGGTAAAATATCACAGGACACTATAAGCAAATAAAGACAATTTATTGTCACAAAAGTAGTGTGTTTGTAAAACAATTACCATCAGAACCCAATTCTTGTCACAGCAAATGGAATTTACAAATATCACAGACATTTCAAATCACTACCAAACACAGTATTGTCAAACAAAACACATCGTCATACATAAAACATTGTCAACACCACATTGTCCATTAAAATGTTGTCAGTCCATAACTATAGTACTCTAGTCAAATGTAACTAGAACCTCCCTAACTATAGTACTCCAGTCAAACAAAACTAGAACCTCTCTA
>NW_018470916.1:0-681 GCF_002113885.1 Mizuhopecten yessoensis
GAACAGTATTTTCCAACGTTTTCTATACCAACCCATGTTTTTAATCGACGCCAGACTGATATAAAAAAAAGTCCATAAAACGTCAGAAAAATTCGGACTACAATTGGCCATACAGTTGGTTTCATTTTCGTGAAGCTGGTACATTCTCTCCTTCTTGCAACAGTGAGGACATGACTGCAGGTCTGACACGGCTTCCAGTGGTGTCCTTTGTTTTAGAAACATCGGAACTTCTATGAAATTAATAATAATAGTAAACTCAATAACTGCTTTCATTTTTTAAATGCTTTCCATTTAATATAGAAACGAAATAAATAATTGTATTACAATTGCTTTGAATAGACGATTAGATTTTTTTATCAGAATTGCTTACTTTATAAATTTTATTGAAATGCGTTTTTTTCTTGAAAAACACGCAGACATTTTATACAATGATACATGTACAGAACATTTTGTGTCTCCAGGACCTTGGACACTGGGTGACAGGATGGACAGATTGGAATATAGCTTTAAACATGGAAGGCGGTCCTAACTGGGTCAGAAATTTTGTCGACAGTCCGATTATTGTGAACGCGAAAACTGATGAATTCTATAAACAACCAATGTTTTATGCCCTTGGACACTTTAGGTGAGGTCTCAAAGTTGATCAAGATCATTCCAACTGCATATTTTTATGATAAAATA
>NW_018470917.1:0-681 GCF_002113885.1 Mizuhopecten yessoensis
ATATATATATATATATACTTGTAGCTTAATAACAATGATACCTTCGTTGGTTCGATACACAGGACACTCGCTGTTGTTCCGATGAAAAATGAGGACATCCATTTGATGGTGAGAGATGGTCCCCATTCCAAAGAGTACAGAAAGGTGAAAAAAGAACCAGCACTGATACATATCAATAGGACAGTGTATGCTATAAATATTGACCACCAGGGAACGCTTCCGGAGGAACGCAGGCTAATGCCATCATGAAATATGCTGGCGTTTTCTTCTCCTCGTCTTTTCCGATTGTTGAAAATGTATGTCATAATCATGCATGGTGGTACTGTGATGACACTTGACATAAATCCTGTATATATCTCTTTAAACCCTAACTCGAATCCTGCCATGCTTATGAAGGGGCTAGTATCAGTTGATGTGTCATAAAACATTGCCGAGGCGATCATTGAAAGGAACAACAGCGATACAATGCTCCACAGTCGCTGAACCCTTGTGAACCGGCTGTAACTTGGGCGGAAGATCAATGAAACCCACAGATTATCGTCAAACACGTTATTAGCACTGACTTCAAACACAGTGGGGACGTCATCTTTATTCCTCTTGACATATAACGTGCACCAGGTGTGACCTGTGTCTTTTTCAAGCGACAACCATTTTTTACATTTCAGCTGAACCCTGTTTCAA
>NW_018470918.1:0-681 GCF_002113885.1 Mizuhopecten yessoensis
GTACTCTGTCACCTTCATCAGACAAATGACAAGTGAAGCGTATGTACACGGAGGCGCATATATGCAAGTGGTGTTGGGTAAGGAATCCCGGAAGTTAGTAACCATCAACACACACCGAGGTCTATATCGGTACACGCTACTTCCGTTTGGTGTAGCGGCTGCTCCGGACATATTTCAACGTACTATGGACCAAGTCCTGCAAGGAATTGAGGGAGTTGGGTGCATATTAGATGATATTCTAATCACCGGAAAGTCTGAAGCATAACACCGTCGCAATCTATAAACGACGCATCAGCGACTGGAGGATTTCGGTTTCCGACTATAGAAAAATAGGTGTTTCTTCATGCGCGATGAAGTAGAGTATTTCGCGTTAAAGGTCAACAACGATATAATAATTAAAATCAGATTTATATTATAATCCTAATTGTTATGTTAATGACCGTAGCGAATAAAGAACGACTAATCTGAGAACATCTTGACTAAATTAGATGATCTGACCACGCGGGCTTTTTGTACAATGTTTACTTGCCGAAATATACACAATTGAAGTTTCAATCTAATCTGACTTGCTACTACCAGTCGCCATTTTGTAAACAAGCTTGACGTATTGCAAAGCTTCTAAACGATCATGACTATAACATACTCTCTAAGGATGATGTTTTTGATAAATTTAATATCAAT
>NW_018470919.1:0-681 GCF_002113885.1 Mizuhopecten yessoensis
TTTTTAATTCGCAACATATTGATAACATTCCATTTCACAGACTTCACAGTGGGCGTTATATGTCTGATGTTATAAAACGTTAATCTGAACCAAGTACATTAAGAAAAAAATCATTTGTATTCACAAACAGGTCATTAACAAATAAAATGTTACGTACAATTTGAGCCATGCCTCCGATTAATCCAGATCAATAGTACTTAAACACATGGCTTAACCCTGATTAGTTCATGGACTTAAAGGACAGGTTTTATTGTTAGCTTATGTAATGTATAATAAAAAACATGAAATATTGTACGACCAATATGTTTATTGCATGTATTGCTGATAAACAAATCGTGGTTTTGTCCCTGGCGGAGGTGAAGGGAATTTATCTTGTGACATTATCAAGCTTATTTTGGCAGTTATAAGCTGATCAATTAATCCCTATGAGGTGGTTGTAAGGCCGTTATGTTCTGCAGAATGGATCTATTTCAAGATAATTTGCAGGAAATATTTTTTCTGCAAAAACCAGAAACACAGTCATAATGATTTTGAAATATGACCAGTTTAATAATCTTCATTGAGAGAGAAACAGATAATTTTCACCTAGGAAAGATTAACCGAAAAGTTTTGCACTCATTGCTCAGGCGGGAGATGACTACTGCAGATCGTGAGTGATGGCACTCGGAGGAGACTGATCAC
>NW_018470920.1:0-681 GCF_002113885.1 Mizuhopecten yessoensis
ACATCATTAAAAATATGCCGTCTGGCTTATAACGTATTTATAAATCCTAAATTTCAATGATGTCTATCGAAACACACCGCAAGTAGATAAAATGTTGTATGGGCCTTAAAGTGTGCTGTGAGTATTAATGAAACATTTAGAAAAATAATGAGAGAGTATCTGATGTGAAAGACAGAACGGCAAAACGGAAGAAAAATATTCCTTCTATTCAAAATAATTGAGTTACAAATATATGAACATTTCCATAATACAAGTGTTTTCTAGAATAGTCCTGTTTCACATAGCCTAATCTCTGAATCGTCCTTTACCGAATGGTACAGACTCACAGACAAATGCCTTTTTTTCATTCAAGTTCCTTGTCGTCCAATCTGAGTTCATTAAGTGCAATCACGTGGGAGGATATTCTCAAACCTCACTTTAAACTTCGGTCAGAGAGAACGAAGGCGTGGATTACACGCAGTATTGGTGAGTGTCATTACCAGAGAGTGCTTAACTAATCCAGTCGCTCTCATCGAAAATGTGTGGGTGTTTTTTTTATCTATTTATAAACACGATTTCCGACCGTGTTGATTGAATGCTTAACTCTCCTGATATATATCGGTCGATATGGTGTAGTATACAGTTAAAGTATGGGGTTGAGGGATAAAACAAGTTTCTGGTGTCCCGAGACCAGGTCTATTT
>NW_018470921.1:0-681 GCF_002113885.1 Mizuhopecten yessoensis
TACTTGTGTGTACTTACCTGGTGAAGCTGACGTAGAACTCTATGTCACTACTGGTATTACGTCTGAGGGTGCTGATTAACTCCTCCTGACTTGGAGGACTTATGCCCCAAACTGATGTTGACTTTCCATTGAGCGAAATCTTTGTAATGTCTATGGCCTCATAATTGCTGAGGAATCCAAGTGCATCCTGCAAAACAGTTAATTCAAATTATACCTATTTGATCCAAATTTTTAGTATGGAGATTTTTGTATACAATATGTTCATGTGGTTCCATGAGGGAATTTTAGAATTAAGTTTTTGTTGTGAAATTTAGGCACAATGCAATTTTTGTTTTTGTAATTATCAATGTTCAAATTCTTCCTCAGGACTTCAAATCCTTATTGTGATTCTGGTGATGCGGTAAGATTGTTAAGGTTTGATCTGGACAGACATACAATTGTTGGTGATTAGGTAAAATACCCGATTATTGGAGTAGTAATCACGCAGGTAGTTGTACTCGCCCGTCGACAAGGTAGAAATGGCCTGGGACTGGGCGGTCATCTTAAACAGAGGCTGAAATATAACATGAACATGGCTATTAATATAAGTATTATGTACAGAAGAGATTGGGCGGTTATCTTAAACAGAGGCTGAAATATAATTTGTTTGTTTGTTTGTTTGATTTTGTTTAACGTCCTATT
>NW_018470922.1:0-682 GCF_002113885.1 Mizuhopecten yessoensis
TGTTTACCCCAACTGAAGTCATCCGTTAGAGTAACCCCCAAGTACATGTACTTGCTAGCTGGTAGGTTATCCAGCAGCGTGTTATGAAGCTGGTAACCGAACTTAACTGGGACTTTATTTTTGGGTACATTGATTATACAGCATTTGCTGGCATTGAAGTTCATTTGCCAGTCAGTCTCCCATTGTTCTAGCCTAGCAAGGTCTGCCTGGAGTTGTTTGCAGTCGTTCTCAGACATTATCTCCTTATAGAGCAGACAATCGTCTGCAAACAGTTTGACCTTGCAGGAGACTGACTGTACCAAGTCGTTTATGTAAACGAGGAATAACAGTGGCCCAATGACCGTCCCCTGGGGTACCCCAGAAAGGGCAGGGGCCTTGTCAGATTTGGTCCCATTTAATAAAACAAGTTGGTCTCTGTTGTTTAGGAATGATCTAATCCAGGAATTTGTACTGTTTCGAATGCCAAAGAAGTGTAGTTTAGAAAGAAGACGTTCATGAGGGACCTTATCGAAAGCTTTAGAAAAGTCTAATGTCTGTTTGTGATTTGTTGTTTATGTTCCTAAGGATGTCATCTACCGTTAGAATTAGTTGCGTTTCCGCAGAGTGTTTGGATCGAAAGCCGTGTTGAAATTTGGTTAGTATATTGTTGAGGTCTAAGTGATCCATGACATTGCTATGAATG
>NW_018470923.1:0-682 GCF_002113885.1 Mizuhopecten yessoensis
ATTTTAACATGAACACCGATAATTCTCATAATACATTGTCACAGTATCTTAGTTTAATGATTTTTCCTTGACGCTTACAAGTAGTGATTACATTTAATTATCCTTCAATGCTTTGTTGGAAAGTTCATACAGACCAACAGCTATATTTATACACCTACAATTTCAACATACATGTCCAATACAATGTACATCCACATGTAAGGTTTCTGTGCACGATTATACATTACAAACAAAGTAAACCTACTTTCTCATAATAAAATTGTATGCATGGGATGCTTGCACCAATTAAAAAAGAATTCAGAACGAATGTCACTTTCAAGTTTAAATATATTGTACAACAGGAAACAGAAAAAGAAATACCAAATGTCACTGCGAGTACATGCACCAGAGTGTGACGAGAATTACGGCCCATGATATTCTTGTCAATCAAACAACAGCGGAGCATCGACAATAACATCAACAATCATCGCGAGGGCCCACCTTTCTACCGCGCGTGATTGACAGGTATATCAACCAATGAAACGGCGCCGTTTTCGTGTAAGATCAGTGCACAGAAAATATCTTAACACCTATTGTATATCAATTACATCATTCACACGGCAATATATGTTATCTATATATGTATATAATAATGATAACTAATACTACTGGAACTATGAGTAAAATGTACTGATACCTAACA
>NW_018470924.1:0-682 GCF_002113885.1 Mizuhopecten yessoensis
TGATATTATACTGCAGTATATGAATATAGATAATATCAGGACTAGGACCTGTGAATTATACTACAGTATATCAAAATAATAATATCAGGACTAGGATTTGTGATATTATACTACAGTATATAAATATAAATAATATCCGGACTAGAATCTGTGATATTATACTACAGTATATAAATATAAATCAAATTAAAATGTTTCTTTAAAAGCTATTGTTGTCATTCCAATGATTTTGTACCACTATAGGACAGCGAATACTGTAAATATTTAGTGTTTTTAGAGAAAGAAAAACTATTTTGGAAAAATATTGATTTTCCTTAAACATTACACATTTTCCGCAATTTCCAAAGGTGAAAATCGTCGAATTCCTTCAGAAACAAAATATTCAGATATATCTTTAAATTTTAACTAACCTTACATAATGACGATATATTTAGACTGAAACTTATTTAAATGTAGTGATTGTATCAAGTATGGCAAGTGACAATATACCAGCTAATTCAAAGACAGGTGGCAATATCAAAATCTAAATTGAAAAATAAAAAAAATCTTATTTTATAAAATACTAAAAATAAAAAAACTCCCCCAAATATATTTCATTTTTGATCATTTTTGATCATCTTTTATGACTATAAAACACAGTTATACTATAAATCTGTTATTTTTGATAAAAAAAAAAAAAAAA
>NW_018470925.1:0-682 GCF_002113885.1 Mizuhopecten yessoensis
TATTAATGTTTTGTGTATCGATACCGAGGGTTTAGGGTAGATTATCAGTGTTTTGTGTATCGATACCGAGGGTTTAGGGTAGATTATTAATGTTTTGTGTATCGATACCGGAGGTTTAGGGTAGATTATTAATGTTTTTTTGTATCGATACCGAGGGTTTAGGGTAGACTATCAGTGTTTTGTGTATCGATACCGAGGGGTTTGGGTAGATTATTAATGCTATGTGTATCGATACCGAGGGGTTAGGGGAGATTATTAATGTTTTTTTGTATCGATACCGAGGGTTTAGGGTAGATTTTTAATGTTTTGTGTATCGATACCGAGGGGTTAGGGGAGATTATTAATGTTTTTTTGTATCGATACCGAGGGTTTAGGGTAGACTATCAGTGTTTTGTGTATCGATACCGAGGGTTTAGGGGAGATTATTAATGCTATGTGTATCGATACCGAGAGTTAAGGGTAGATTATTAAGGGTTTCTGTATCGATACAGATGGTTAAGGGTAGATTATTAATGTTTTGTGTATCGATACAGATGGTTTAGGGTAGATTATTTATGTTTTGTGTATCGATACCGAAGGTTTAGGGTAGATTATTAATGTTTTTTGTATCGATACCGAGGGTTTAGGGTAGATTATTAATGTTTTGTGTATCGATACCGAGAGTTAATGGTAGATTATTAAT
>NW_018470926.1:0-682 GCF_002113885.1 Mizuhopecten yessoensis
CATAATTGCGAAGTGCCGTATTGTCAAACCATGTATCTATATGCAAGGATTTTTTTTATCATAGATCCAACGGTGTACAGATTATTTAAAATCTGAACCTACTTGCTTAATGAAATAAAGAAAAATAGGCTGAGGCAAAAATCACAAGAACATATTACATATCATCCTTTCAATTGAAAATCTTTATTTTAAACACTACACAAAATTCTCTTCCATAATATAACCCTTTCTTGTATCATGGTTTAAAAAACTCCCTTGCAAATTCTTGTAAGGTTCATTATAGAGGCCATATAATAAAATAGAAAAAAACTCACAGAAAAAGACCTTTAGAAACCAGATATTTTTATATATTATTGTAAGAGGACGGGGTCCAAACTTTCTGGGTCATCTACTTTTTTTCTTAAAAGGTAAAAATCGCATCGCTTTTCTCGCCAATGCTTTTTATTCATTGTGGAATTTGTTTTAACTGATTCAACTGTTTTTCTATTGAGAACGAATGAGTGATACATAAAAGTGATTCAATAATAAAGCATCATTATACACCAACAATGTGCCCAAGATTGTATCCGAGCGCTCCTTAAATTTCATTTTTTTTGTCGTGTTGTGTGTGAGGGTGTGTGAGGTTGTGTGTGTAACTCGAACAATATACCGGTATTTAGACATAACTTCCAAACATTTGGAT
>NW_018470927.1:0-682 GCF_002113885.1 Mizuhopecten yessoensis
TCACATGAGTAAAGTAAGCAATGAATACGTTGTCATAATGATTTTGAATGTAAAAAGGTAACATGAACGACGAAATTATATATATAAGCATCTAATAACATACACGGTCCTCAGCGGGGACATCCTGATCAGGAAATCAAATGGAAATAATTCCGTTAAGTTATTATTATCATGTACATACATCCGTCAATGTAAAAGATCAAGGGATGTGTTATTATAATTTCCAAATGGTAAATCCTCTAAACATTTAAATCACAATGAAGAAATACTGCATAAAATAATTGAACACCGTCAAAAGATACGACATTGTCATTTTTAAATGGATATATACATTACATCAATGATGGAATACATTAGTTTCCATCATACTTCGATATGGGTCCTGAGCCCGTGGACACCCTGTTCAGGAATTGTAATAAAAAAAATATCCGTTCTCGTCATAACAATTTTTAATGGATAGATATATTACATCAATGACGAAATAAATCTACATTATAATGCATCTATGAATGTACGGTCCTGAACAGGGACATCCTGATCAGGAAAATCAAATGTTAAATGTATCCGTTGTGATTCATCACATACGGAAAGTTTGCACTGAATGCGGTCAAAAGATGTGTACTTATGATTTTAAAAATAGAAATACATTACAACAGTGATAAAACACATGATATAAACATCT
>NW_018470928.1:0-682 GCF_002113885.1 Mizuhopecten yessoensis
ACGTCCAGTAACCAATAACAAACACCTATCCCAATAACATCCATCAACCGATTACAAACACCTATCCCCATAACGTCCATCAATTAATTACAAACACCTATCCCAATAACATCCATCAACCGATTACAAACACCTATCCCCATAACGTCCATCAACCAATTACAAACACCTCTCCCAATAACGTCCATCAACCAATTACAAACACCCTTTCCCCATAACGTCCAGTAACCAATAACAAACACCTATCCCAATAACATCCATCGACCAATTACAAACACCAATCCAAAAAAATCCATAAATCAATAACAAACACCTATCCCAATAACATCCATCAACCAATTACAAACACCTATCCCCATAACGTCCATCAACCAATAGCAAACACCTATCCCCATAACGTCCATCAACCAATTACAAACACCTATCCCAATAGCATCCATCGACCAATAACAAACACCTATCCCAATAACATCCTTCGATCAATAACAAACACCTATTCCAATAACGTCCATCAACCAATTACAAACACCTAACCCAATAACATCCATCAACCAATTACAAACACCTAACCCAATAACATCCATCAACCAATTACAAACACCTANCCATCCATTAACCAATTACAAACACCTAACCGAATAACATCAATCAACCAATAACAAACACCTATCCCAATAACATC
>NW_018470929.1:0-682 GCF_002113885.1 Mizuhopecten yessoensis
TTTAGTTATTGACGCCTTTGAATTCGGTTAAACAAGTCACGACAGAACGCAAATGGAAAACATTGACTATTTATCAGTATTATCAGCAAGACACTCTGCTACAAAGTATATTTCATGAATAGCTAAACCACAAGTAAAAGCTATTAACATGATACAAAGCACGTCAACAGCAGCAATCAACTATGTTAGGATATATCGACTGAATAATTCAAACTTATTAACACTTGATTTTCGACACATATAATGTTTCAATACTAACAAATTTAATAATCAACATCTTTAAAAGTTTAACATGACAATGTAACAATTGAGTATCTAAAAAAACCAAAAAAAACCGTTCCAAAACTGGCCCCAACAAATACATTAGACTCCAAACGAACTCGCCCGTAACGGACTTTTTTTATTCAGGACATAGCGATAAAGTCACCTGTTTCATGTGTGGAGTACATTTAAGTTCCTGTGCATTCTCGGACTGTGTTGATATCGAACATAAAAAGTGGTCGACTGATTGTGTGTATTTACAAATGGTCATACCCCTATACGTCTAAGGTTACACAATATCGTGGTAATTTATAATGGAAATATTTAAGGAGAGACTTCATGCTTATATCAAACATGATATCGAGGAAACGCTTATAAGAGGATTGTGAAAAACTTGTTATGCCTAGCTTATGCATTGAGC
>NW_018470930.1:0-682 GCF_002113885.1 Mizuhopecten yessoensis
CAAATGAAAAGCAATGAAAAATGATATAGGTACTTGGACACAAAACTCATATGCATTTTCTGTTTGTTTCATTCTATCTGTATCTATTTAGCAAAGTTATTAATATACATTTTTGTTTATTATATGCATGAACATTTCTCGCAATCACATTGGTCGGATCATATACACGTGACCAGTCCTCAAAAACTCATGTAGACTGGTTATCCGGTGAATATCGATTTCTAAATATAGCCTATATGGAAATACCCGGGAACCTGTCGTAGCGCATGCGCAGTTAGACCGGAACGCGATCTGTCAGACGACATTAGAAGATGGCTCATATCACATCATATTCACCAGCACAAAAGTCCATAATTGTATATTGATCAATGATGTAAGTTCATGCTTTAAAATACGAACCAATTCCTTGACTTTATCAAAACTTCTAACAAATGCTATATATAAAATTTAAAAGTTATCCATTGTTTACATAAGTAATATTATTGTTATGTATTAATTATATGTTCTACAAAAGGATGTTATGCTTCAGGCAAGAAAAAAACACATTCTGAGAGAGGGGACATTTAAAGCTTTATTGTTTTTCTTGGATGAAAAAGTCGTTACACGATGAATTATTCAACGCACAACCTGCGAAAGGGGGGCATTTCAAAGAGTGATTTCGTTTTTTTATTGTGTCAATGGT
>NW_018470931.1:0-682 GCF_002113885.1 Mizuhopecten yessoensis
AATATGTAAGTGACATATTAGAAAGTTTACAATTAAAAGCAGCACAAGTAATTACAGGGGGCGCGTAATTAGATAGAAATGAACTTTAATCTAGAGATGCCAAGTGGGAAAAATGAGCAAAACATAAATTAATACAGTTCCTTATATGTTCAATCCGACATTACCTATCTATCTCTCATCACTATTCCCTCCAAGAATATCTGCAAACCACACATACCAAACAAGAAGAACTGACAACCCTCAAACCTCGCACACACATATATAAAAAAATGGTTACCCTCATCGATACGCCTATGGAACAAGTTATCACAAAATATAAGAGAAAAGTCAACAGTACATACGCTCAAAACGTATCTTAGCAATGGCAAAACAACAAATTCTCCAAACTACTTTAACGCAGGTAATCATCTCAAAGTTCAAATACCCCACTCTAGGCTCAGACTCAAATTTAGCTCACTCAACGGACAATTATTTCATATAAACCCTATCGACTCATCAAGTGGTTCTTTTGGGTTTACCATAGAAGATTATTATCATTTTCTTTTCCCATGTAACAAATAGCGCAAAGTAGACAGCAGTTTTTATCAAATACCATTTTAAAATATGACATACACAATAATGTAGATATTCTTTGGTGGGGTGATGAATTAAATGATAGGGGAAATTCTGAAATATTTCCTGC
>NW_018470932.1:0-682 GCF_002113885.1 Mizuhopecten yessoensis
TAATGTTTAAACACAGAAACGGTAACAAGTCACACCGTAACATGTCAACACAGAAATAAACCTTCGACCACACTGCAATGTTTAAACACAGAAACGGTAGAGTCACACCGTAACATGTAAACACAGAAATAAACCTTCGACCACACTGTAATGTTTAAACACAGAAACGGTAGAGTCACACCGTAACATGTTAAAACAGAAATGAACCTTCGACCACACTGTAATGTTTAAACACAGAAACGGTAGATAGTCACACCGTAAAATGTTAACACAGAAATAAACCTTCGACCACACTGCAATGCTTAAACACAGAAACGGTAGAACGTCACACCGTTACATGTTAACACAGAAATAAACCTTCGACCACACTGTAATGTTTAAACACAGAAACGGTAGAACGTCACACCGTTACATGTTAACACAGAAATAAACCTTCGACCAAACTGTAATGTTTAAACACAGAAACGGTAGAACGTCACACCGTTACATGTTAACACAGAAATAAACCTTCGACCACACTGTAATGTTTAAACACAGAAACGGTAGAACGTCACACCGTTACATGTTAACACAGNATCCTGTATCCTTTTTTTTTCTTATATTAAATTTTGGAAAAAAGAGTTAATGGCAAAGTAGAAAATGCAAAAAAAAAAATATATGTCCGTGTGCTCGTTTTTGTGCT
>NW_018470933.1:0-682 GCF_002113885.1 Mizuhopecten yessoensis
GAAGGGCTACCAGGTTTGTTCAAATGAATGACCTTGACTTATATTAAGGTCACAGGGGTCAAATATATTTGAAACTTTTGAACGACTTCTTCTAAATAACCAAAAGGTTCAGGATGTTGATATTTAGCAAGTAGCATGCTTGGATGAAGGGCTATCAAGCTTTTTAATTTAAATAACCTTGACCCACTTTCAAGGTCACATTTGGTCAAATATGTGTAAACATTTAAATGACCTTATCTTAATAAACAAAGGGATAGGGTGGTGATATTTTGCAAGTTGTGTGAAGCGCACTGTTAATAAAATCCTGCAGCATCTGTAGCAAAGGTTGTGCATGCTAAAAACTGTAACTAAGTATTGGAAATTGTTTTTTTCGGGCATTACTATAGCTTTGATAAATCATTTCTGAAAAGAAACCAACACCTTGTGGGACTTTATTGAGAAATATTTAAGTAAAGATGAAATAAACAAAATAATCATCAACTGTGTTCTGAGTGTAAAAATACAGCCAGGTTAGACTGGGATTCGAACCCTGGACTTAAGATTGTTATACTATCGCTCTAATCGATTGAGCTACCTAGTCAAGGGAAGTGTCCTGGCCAAACATTATTTAACTGTGCCACACTTATATCCAAACAGGAGTTAAGGGGAGATAACTGTGTATAGGAAAATCTACAGTTCAATG
>NW_018470934.1:0-682 GCF_002113885.1 Mizuhopecten yessoensis
GTACAGTAAAACTGGACTAATCATAAAAATAAAGGGCATGTCTGAGATATACGTGGTTAGTGTAATTATCGCGCACATGACATTTACATATATGGATATACATATCTATATAAGCAATTACTTTTAATCAACATTTCATTAGTTCAATAAATCTTCATTAAAAGTGTATATGTTCATTCAATACTTCTATAAATTTATCAAAACAGAAAAAATAATACGAACGACCGTATTGTGATTTATAGAAGGTTTTCGTTGAGACATTTTGTTGAAGTTGATTTGCTCTTCCACCATTGATCAGGTGACCGTGTACATTAAGCTTGACTATCAGACGGTACCTTCCAACGTTTGCATTTAAGTAGCTGTCAGTGTGTTATTTGCCAAACCATCGATCTATGCTACACATATTTTGATTAAGGAATAAACAAAACGTCCTGGATCGTATGAGACAAGTCTGCAAATATTGATTTTGGAATATATATGCATGTCGAGTTTAAATGGTCTTCGTCCCAGAACTTTAGGTAAATCTTTAAAATCCTTTTCATTCAGTAATTTTAGCAGAAATTAGTCCAGAAAAATCATTTGGCAAGGGGGGCTTGAATTGTTTTAACAAAGAGTGTGACCCCCTTGGAGCACAGGGGAAGGGTCCAGTAGAGGGAACATCGTAATACATGTTTTAAATTCT
>NW_018470935.1:0-682 GCF_002113885.1 Mizuhopecten yessoensis
AATAAGACCAATAATCCAGTTGTTTAAGAAGTTAGAAACGGTACCGACGGCTGAACCCTTAACTCTGACACGAAGTGGGAAAACTTCAGCTTGGTAAACCCAGGCGACTGGACCCCAAGTCCAAGCAAAACTGAAGACCATAAGGAAGATACTGACAACAGCGAAGATTTGCCATACTAAACCATTATCAGTTTGAGTGGAGAAAGCCCAGGTGGAGATGTGGAAGACCATCATCATTAAGGATCCGATGACTAATAAAGTCTTACGACCTAATCTTTCAATACCCCACATACCTGGGAAGGTGGAGATAAAATTGACAAAGTTGTTGATGTTTGGTAAGATAACGGTGGAGACAACTTTAGTGAAACCAATTTCATTGTAAATTTGAGTTTGGTAGTACATGATGACATTGATACCAGTCCATTGTTGGAAAAGTTGCATTAAGAAGGTGATGAAGGTACGACGACGAATGATTGGACTGAATAATTCGGAGAAGTTGGAAGAACCGGCAGCACGAGTAGCGGCGACATCTTCTTGAATGGCCTTGAGTTCATCTTGAACGACGGCATCGGTGGTAGCGGCAGCATTAAGCTTGGCAAGAACTTCAGTGGCTTCTTCATCACGATCCTTGGAACATAACCATCTTGGAGATTTTGGAAGGAACATTAAGAGAAGAGCAAAG
>NW_018470936.1:0-682 GCF_002113885.1 Mizuhopecten yessoensis
AAGTCAAACTAAATAATTCAAAAGGGAAAGCATTGCTTCGTCATATTAAATCCCGAGATGGAGGAGAGGTGGTCTAACAAAATGACATTTCCACAAGTTTATTAATGTATAAAATAACTGTTCTTGAATTTGGAAATGGGATATTGGATCCTTCAACACATCTTCCTCCTGGAAAAACATAAATGCTTACTTTTCCTGCACCGGATGTGGCACTCGCTATTCTTTTTCCTGTCAGGTCAAGGAAATTAATTTGGCCACCAACTCTGTAAACATATGAATATAATAAAGGTAACATTCCTATAGCGATTTTATATGAACCATCACACCATACGTTATCTACATGTGTATGAGTTTAACGTCCTCTCAATATATACAGACTGTATGGTCATATGATGACGGAAGCCTCAGAAAAAGAGCAAATACCGTTAGTGTTGAAATTACGCAGCATATCAGTTTTGGTTTCTTCAGTAACCCCTTACAATGAGGAATACCGACGATTCTGTAGGGAGCTCGACATTTGTCGCCACTTACAGCATGCAGTGGGATACAACGGGTCTGTTCTTTACTCCGAACCTGCAGTGGGGATCTAAAAGGCGAAGAAACTTCACATAACAATAAGTAACAAAATAGACAACCTACTCCCACAGACAATAGCTGTGATATAAGAGATCAACATACTCCC
>NW_018470937.1:0-682 GCF_002113885.1 Mizuhopecten yessoensis
TGTTCCTGTATCGTTTAATCTTAAAATAATCATCTAATCATTTAAATCATCTAATACAGATCAGATGTACACAAACAGAAACAGTTATCCCAAATGAGGTCCTACTGGATTTTAGCATTCCTATCTGAGGTTCACCAAAGCTTATGTTTAGTGTATAGAACTTACAGATTTATAGAGAGTAAGGCAAGGCCCAAGTTGTCTCAAATTATCAGCACATTTTCCAGTATATAAAGCTGACCTACTTTACCTGATGTTTATATTGAGGGAGAAGTTTGTGTAGGACTGGCTGGACCGCTGTAATTCAGTGGTTGGCTCCTCTTGGTGTTGCGTTCACCCATATTAGGCCCCTTTTGTTCTACATGCAACAAAGATCCTCCTCTGTTCTAGGGCCTCTTCATTTCAGACACAAGCTGTTAATTCATATTTTGTTTCTCCCCAGATTCCTATTGTTCTGGACACAACTTTGTTTTTTGAGTCCCCTTTTGTTCTATTAACTGTGCTACTGAGTCTTCTATGGGCCAAAAAAAGCAATATGTTCATTATTCAGTTCCCCATATGAGGCTGCTTTATTTTCTATACAGTAGCAGTAAGACCTGTCATAATTTTATCAGTGTACACTCATGATCATAAGACCCTCTTCTTTCTTATCCAAGTTCATATTCAGTTTAGTGGCTGAGGAAGT
>NW_018470938.1:0-682 GCF_002113885.1 Mizuhopecten yessoensis
GGTACAATCTGTTCTGCTGTTGTAAAAAGATGAGCTCTTATATCTGAATAAAAATCACATTCAATCAGAAAATGGCATTCCTCTTCAATGCAGTTTAAATTATAAAATGTACAAAGTCTATTTTCTAAAGGTATTTTAGGACGAGAATACCGACCATAGTACATATATGATACAAACTATAACTACCCTCCCTCTGGTGTTTCTCCCTATTGTTCTAAAGATGAATACCTTCAAGGAACACCCCCAAATAACATTTACCTCCTGATCAGAACCCAGGGGCAAAATCTGAGTAGAAGGTAGGTGTGTGTGTGTGTGTTACAATGATATGTATTATCAGGGGGATGTCATTATTTATTCAATGGTTTCTTTTTAAATTTGTTTAAATTAGTATGTAAACTTTGACTTTCTGACAAAAAACTAAAAAAACAACAGATTCTAGGAAGTGTGTAGTTTTCTAGAACAGAATTAAATGCTATCTACTATGAAAATAAAATATAAGTATAAACTTCAAAAATGTCTAAAAAAAGATGAAAAATGGTTATTATTTTCCAATCAAAATAAACACCTAATAATATTGTCAGATCACAGGCCATTCTAGGAGTAGATGATATATGCATATAGAATACCGTAGAGATGATATCTATATAAATATACATATATGTTGGTTTTTTTTTTTTTTTTT
>NW_018470939.1:0-682 GCF_002113885.1 Mizuhopecten yessoensis
TAAGTCACGTTATCATATATAAGTCACGTAATCATATATAAGTCAAACCCCTCAAAAACATACAAAACATTCAAATCGGTAACAATCAATAAACAAATGTTTAAACAAGTGTGATTGCTTTTTTGTTTTAAAATCGGGTGCAATAATCTTAAAACTGAATTTCACAAAATTAAAGAAGAGGATGAAATCGAATGATACACTAGTGTTGGCCCTGAAGCTACATGTAAAGAGTCCCAGTGCTGTGTTGTATTTCCAACGAAGAAGAGTGTTTATCATTAAAGTCCTGTATGATTTTCTTCTCAGAAATGGTTTATCAAAGCTACAAACACCTGTTACATTATTTGGCAGTGGTACGGGGTGTCTTAACACAGCTCATAACAAATCATTCACAATTCCGGAAACATAACTTATAGATCACGATAAAAAATAATTAACAACGTGACCGAATTTTTGAACATGCAAGAAAACGGACGTGTTTGTAGAAACACTATAACAGAAAGTTAAGACTAATATGTTATATGCGCTAATTGTTGTAAGCTCAAGTGCCGGTCGATTTCTGATTATTAAGTTCTACAATTGCCTTTAATGTTACTATCCCCCGTTTTCACCGAAACGGGGGATATTGATTTGGGTTTGTCGTCTGTCTGTCACGCTTCGTTTCCGTGCAATAACTGCAACAAAT
>NW_018470940.1:0-683 GCF_002113885.1 Mizuhopecten yessoensis
CAGGGTTGTATGTATACAGTTGTAAGCCTACTATACATTATATATAAGAGGGGGAGGGAGGTGTGGGATAGGGTGAGTGTATAGGGTTGTATGTATACAGTTGTAAGCCTACTATACATTCTATATGAGAGGGGGAGGTGTTGGATAAGGGGAGTGAACAGGGTTGTATGGATTCAGTTGTAAGCCTACTATACATTGTATATGAGAGGGGGAGGTGTTGGATAAGGGGAGTGAACAGGGTTGTATGGATTCAGTTGTAAGCCTACTATACAGTTTATATAAGAGGGGGGAGGTGTGGGATAGGGGGAGTGTACAGGGTTGTATGGATTCAGTTGTCAGCCTACTATACACTTTTATATGAGAAGGGGAGGGAGGTGTGGGATAGGGTGAGTGTACAGGTTTGTATGTATACTGTTGTAAGCCTACTATACATTGTATATGAGAGGGGGGAGGGGTTGGATAGCGTGAGTGTACAGGGTTGTATGTATACTGTTGTAAGCCTACTATACATTGGATATGAGAGGGGGAGGTGTTGGATAGGGGGAGTGTACGGGGTTGTATGGATTCAGTTGTAAGCCTACTATACAGTTTATATGAGAGGGAGGTGTGGGATAGGGTGAGTGTACAGGGTTGTATGCATACAGTTGTAAGACTACTGTACATTATATATTAGAGGGGGAGGT
>NW_018470941.1:0-683 GCF_002113885.1 Mizuhopecten yessoensis
TCTAAACTAACCCCTTTACACTCTTTCCGCTCTCCCTTCCCTTCTTGTTAATGCTACATACGGTCTAAACTAACCCCTCAACACTCCCTCCTCTTTCCCTTCCCTTCTCGTTTCATGCTACATACGGCCTAAACTAACCCCTTTACACTCTTTCCGCTCTCCCTTCCCTTCTTGTTAATGCCACATACGGTCTAAACTAACCCCTCAACACTCCCTTCTCTTTCCCTTCCCTTCTCGTTAATGTAACATACGTACGGATTAAATTAACCCCTTCCAATCCCTCCTCTTTCCCTGCCTTCTCGTTTCATGCTACATACGTTCTAAACTAACCCCTCCACACTCCCTCATCTTTCCCCTTTCCTTCTCGTTAATGTTACATACGTACGGCCCAAACTAACCCCTCCACACACCCTCCTCTTTCCCTTCCCTACTTGTTTAATGTTACATACGTACGGTCTAAACTAACCCTCCACACTCCCTCCTCTTTCCCTTCCCCTTTCGTTAATGTTACATACGGTCCAATCTAACACCTCCACACTCCCTCCTCATTCCCTTCACTTCTCGTTTAATATAGCATACGGCCTAAACTAACCCCTCCACACTCCCTCCACTTTCCTTTCCCTTCTCGTTTAATGTACATGTAGCATACGGCCCAAACTAACCCCTCCACACACCCTCATCTT
>NW_018470942.1:0-683 GCF_002113885.1 Mizuhopecten yessoensis
ATAACTATACATAGAATGTTGTTTGCTTATGTTCGCTGTAATGATAAATTTGCCCTCATTACGGAGGGCAAAGAAGGCGAAAATTAAACTGCAACAAAATTTTCCAGTATACAGTATAATAGTGCGGAAATAAAACTGGGTGGCCGATTACCAGGTAAGTTTTGGTGTAGGAGATGTTCAGCAATCAAATCCTTCTGTAGGGAAGGCTGGAGGACGTGTCAATCGCACGAAAATACAGGGTAGCCAATCGTCTGATTACTCGTAGGCTAACGGAAGTGCTGTCAAAATTTGCTGTGTTAATGTGTACATGTCCCATTGAAATACCTTTTAAACATGTGTTTAACAAATTATCATATCATCGATTTGGTTGGTAGCAAGTTATTGGGTAAATTTATGCACGCATGACACATTGCATCCTCGATATAGCAAAATTGAAGGAACACAGCTAGCAATTTGATTGGTGTCAGGTGAAAAAAAACCTGACCAATCACTAGGCTGATACTTATCCTTTGAAGATTATAGGAGCGATGCCCAACTTCAACGTAATAAGTTTGACCTTTACGCGACCGCAAGATTCTTTTGATGGACATCACAGGATCAAAGTAGTCTTCTCGTCTAATCCACAAGGCAGTGCACATTGAGCCTTCGATTTTGCTATGACATATTCCAGGGGAGCAGAGATT
>NW_018470943.1:0-683 GCF_002113885.1 Mizuhopecten yessoensis
GCCGACTGCGTGAAATTCTTGAAATATTGTCCCTGGGAACAATTTCTATTGTCTTGCTTTACTCCATTTGCACACCAAACGTATTGGTGACATTTTGATGGGTAGATGTCAACTGGAGGTATGTACCATTGTTCAGCATAGTAAGAACAGTCCAATGGATCGTTGGGAGCTGTAATGGTATAAAGCAACTGGTTTTAAACAAGGCTTAGCTATGACGTAATTATATATCGTAAAATAAGGATGAATGGTAAGAAAAATTCAATTTCTTTTCTATTTATTTAATTATGTATTTGAGTCGTTGATTTTTGGAAAAAAGGTTTTTGACAAACTCACAGATATCATTTGACAAAAAAAACTGTGATGAAGGACTTCTTGTACATATTCCTTTCGAACATTTTAAATCAATTATATTACAAAATATTTCCGTAAATTAACAATTTTCCCAAATTGTGCATAAACATCGTGTAGAGGAAGATTTCAAACCGCTGATCTCACTTGCCAGGGCAATCGAAATGGTCTGAATGTGAACAAAGCCTTTAATATATTTATACGAATAACAACATGTGTTCACTCATTGTATGTTGTATATATATTAATAAAGGCAGATATTATACAAAAATACCTTAATATATTATGTGATTAAAATGCAAATGGCTGATGGTTAAGATAAATTTAGAAACATT
>NW_018470944.1:0-683 GCF_002113885.1 Mizuhopecten yessoensis
AATGTGTGCCCTCTCAAAGCAGGGTAAAACTAGTTACTACACCTTTAGTACAGATGTGTGCCCTCTCAAGGCAGGGTAGAGACAGTAGACATACAATAAAGAATAAGGTTGAATGTGTGCCCTCTCAAGGCCGGGCAGAGACAGTAGACATCCAATATAGATGAAGACTGAATGTTTGCCCTCTCAAGGCAGGTCAGACCCAGTAGACATACAGTACATACAACGGTTGAATGTGTGCCCTCTCTAGGCAGGGTAGAGCCAATAGACAAACAATACAGATGAAGGTTGAATGTGTACCCTCTAAAGGCAGGATCAAAGTAGTAGACTTTCATGCAAGGCAGGTTAAAGCTAGTACACCTTCAGTAAAGATGAAGACTGAATGTGTGCCCTCTCAAGGCAGGGCAGAGCCAGTAGACATACAATATAGATGAAGACTGAATGTGTGCCCTCTCAAGGCAGGGTAGAGCCAATAGACATACAATACAGATGAAGGTTGAATGTGTACCCTCTAAAGGCAGGATCAAAGTAGTAGACTTTCATGCAAGGCAGGTTAAAGCTAGTACACCTTCAGTAAAGATGAAGACTGAATGTTTGCCCTCTCATAGCAGGGTAAAACTAGCTAGTACACCTTTAGTACTGATGAAGACTGAATGTGTGCCCTCTCAAGGCAGGGTAAAACTAGC
>NW_018470945.1:0-683 GCF_002113885.1 Mizuhopecten yessoensis
TGTATGGTCGAGTCATTGATAACTTTATTGGCTACTAACTGGGAATTGTATGGTCTAGTCATTGATAACTTTATTGGTTACTTACTGGGAACTATATGGTCTAGTCATGGATAACTGTATAGGCTACAAACTTTGAACTGTATGGTCTAGTCATGATTAATTTTATAGGCTACTTACTTTGAACTGTATGGTCTAGTCATGGATAACTCTATAGGCTACTTACTGGGAAATGTATGGTCTAGTCATTGATTACCCGATTGGTTACTTACTGGGAACTGTATGGTCTAGTCATAGGTAACTTTATAGGCTACGAACTTTGAACTGTATGGTCTAGTCATTGATAACTTTATAAGCTTCTTACTGGGAACTGTATGGTCTAGTCATTGATAACTTTATAGGCTACTAACTGGGAACTGTATGGTCTAGTCATGATTAACTGTATAGGCTACTTAATTTGAACTGTATGGTCTAGTCATGGATAACTTTATAGGCTACTTACTCGGAACTGTATGGTCTAGTCATTGATAACTTTATAAGCTTCTTACTGGGAACTGTATGGTCTAGTCATTGATAACTTTATAGGCTACTAACTAGGAACTGTATGGTCTAGTCATNTTAACTTTATTGGCTACTAACTAGGAACTGTATGGTCTAGTCATGGGTAACTGTATAAACTACTTACT
>NW_018470946.1:0-683 GCF_002113885.1 Mizuhopecten yessoensis
GTGTATATTTGTATTGTACAATGTGTACTGCTACCTTTGTAGAGGAGGGACAGTCCCAGGTGTATATTTGTATTGTACAATGTATACTGCTACCTGTGTAGGGGTGTGACAGTATCAGTGTATATTCCTTTGTAGAGGTGGGACAGTACCAGGGGTATATTTGTATTGTACAATGTATACTGCTACCTGTGTAGAGGTGTGACAGTATCAGTGTATATTTGTATTGTACAATGTATACTGCTACCTGTGTAGAGGCGGGACAGTACCAGGTGTATATTTGTATTGTATACTTTTGTAGAGGTGGGACAGTACCAGGTGTATACTTGTATTGTACAATGTGTACTGCTACCTGTGTAGAGGTGGGACAGTACCAGGGGTATATTTGTATTGTACAATGTATAATGTTACCTTTGTAGAGGTGGGACAGTACCAGGGGTATATTTGTATTGTACAATGTATAATGTTACCTTTGTAGAGGTGGGACAGTACCTGGTGTATATTTGTATTGTACAATGTATCCTGCTACCTTTGTAGAGGTGGGACAGTACCAGGGGTATATTTGTATTGTACAATGTATACTGTTACCTTTGTAGAGGTGGGACAGTACCTGGTGTATATTTGTATTGTACAATGTATAATGTTACCTTTGTAGAGGTGGGACAGTACCAGGTGTATATTTGTAT
>NW_018470947.1:0-683 GCF_002113885.1 Mizuhopecten yessoensis
TTTATTGTAGGGTTATTGATTGGGTGATAAATTTCTACTCTTGTTTTCTACAGCAAAGGATAATAAGTGTAGGGTAATTGATTGGGTGATCAATTTCTCTTCTCGTTGTATACGGCACGGGATACTAAGTGTAGGGTTATTGATTGGGTGATAAATTTCTCCTCTTGTTGTCTATGACATGGGATACTTATGGCATTGGATACTTAGTGTAGGGTTAATGATTGAGTGATACATTTCTTCTATTGTTGTCTACGGCACGGGGTACTTAGTGTAGGGTTATTGATTGGGGGATAAATTTCTCCTCTTGTTGTCTATGGCATGGGATTCAAAGTGTAGGGTTATTGATTGGGTGATACATTTCTCCTCTTGTTGTCTATGGCATGGGATTCAAAGTGTAGGGTTATTGATTGGGTGGTCATTTTCTCCTCTTGTTGTTTTTGGCACGGGGTATTTAGTGCAGGGTTATTGATTGGGTGATGAATTTCTCCTCTTGTTGTTTATGGCATGGGATACAAAGTGTAGGGTTATTGATTGGGTGATACATTTCTCCTCTTGTTGTCTATGGCATGGGATAATAAGTGTAGGGTTATTGATTGGTTGATTAATTTACCCTCTTGTTGTCTATGGCATGGGATACAAAGTGTAGGGTTATTGATTGGGTGATCATTTTCTCCTCTTGTTGT
>NW_018470948.1:0-683 GCF_002113885.1 Mizuhopecten yessoensis
TGTATAGCAGGCTCACCTTATACGATGACAACTAGGGGCGTAGTGCATACCAGGTTCACTTTATACGACGACAACTAGGTAGCGTAGTGTATAGCAGGCTCACCTAATACGCCGACAACTAGGGGGCGTAGTGTATAGCAGGATCACCTAATACGATGACAACTATGGGGCGCAGTGTATAGCAGGCTCACCTTATACGATGACAACTAGGGGCTTAGTGCATACCAGGTTCACTTTATACGACGACAATTAGGTAGCGTAGTGTATAGCAGGCTCACCTAATACGCCGACAACTAGGGGGCGTAGTGTATAGCAGGATCACTTAATACGACGACAACTAGGGGGCGCGGTGTATAGCAGGCTCACTTAATACGACGACAACTAGGGGGCGTAGTGTATAGCATGCTCACTTAATACGACGACAACTAGCGGCGTAGTGTATAGCAGCCTCACCTAATACGACGATAACTAGGGGGCAGTGTATAGCAGGCTTACCTAATACGATGACAACTAGGGGGCGCAGTGTATAGCAGGCTGACTTTATACGACGACAACTAGGTAGCGTAATGTATAGCAGGCTCATTTAATACGACGACAACTAGGTAGCGTAGTGTATAGCAGGTTCACTTAACACGACAACAACAAGGGGGCGTAGTGTATAGCAGGCTCACCTTATACGATGA
>NW_018470949.1:0-683 GCF_002113885.1 Mizuhopecten yessoensis
ATAGAACATTACGTATGTCACAAAAGCTACCATACAATAGTTATCCTCACAAAGACTCCAATAGAACATTAGGTATGTCACAAAAACTACTATACAACAGTTATCGTCACAAAGACTCCCATAGAACATTACGTATGTCACAAAAACTACCATACAATAGTTATCGTCACAGAAACTCCCATAGAACATTACGTATGTCACAAAAACTACCATACAATAGTTATCGCCACAGAAACTCCCATAGAACATTTCGTATGTCACAAAAACTACCATACACCAGTTAACCTCACAAAGACTCCCATAGAACATTACATATGTCACAAAAACTACCATACACCAGTTAACGTCAAAAAGACTCCCATCGAACATTACATATGTCACAAAAATACTATACAATAGTTATCGTCACAAAGACTCCCATAGAAAATTACGTATGTCACAAAAACTACCGTACACCAGTTAACGTCAAAAAGACTCCCATTGAACATCACATATGTCACAAAAACTACCATACACCAGTTAACGTCACAAAGACTCCCATAGAACATTACGTATGTCACAAAAACTACCATACACCAGTTAACGTCAAAAAGACTCCCATTGAACATTACATATGTCACAAAAACTACCATACAACCGTTATCGTCACAAAGACTCCCATAGAACATTACGGATGTCACAAA
>NW_018470950.1:0-683 GCF_002113885.1 Mizuhopecten yessoensis
ACTTTGGAATGTTATTTACTCCTTCAAAAACTCTATTCAAGTCAATGTTCTCTGTATTTTCATGACAGGCATATACAGATGTATAAAAGTTAGTTATTTCTTTTAAAATGTCCTGTTGATTTGTTATAATTTCTCCATTATTTTTCTCAATTTTAGGTATAATTTTACTGATAAAATTTCTTTTTTCTAGGCCACAAAAATAATTTGTTGGTTTTTCACCTTCCTCTATCCATTTAGCTTTAGATCTTATTACACTGCCCTTAAGTTTCTGTTTTCTCATGTTTTCTAATTCTAATTTATTGGTTACTATATATTCTAATGATGTATTTTCTTCATTCTCTAATTTTGCTATCTTTTCTTTTAATTCATTCTCTTTAAGGTTACTATCTTTTTTCTTGAATGAAGAATAGGATATACTTTTGCATCTGATTTCCATAAGTAGTGTTTCTAAAAAACGTTGATCGTTAATAGTGAATTGTATGTCTGTGTCCTGAATATCATCTAAATTGGACAAGTTATAGACTGGGACAGCATACTGTTCCTTTACTTTACATATTACAGATTTAACAAGATCTAAATATTGACAATCTTCTAAAAGTGAGTGGTTGAATTTCCATAATCCTTTACCTTTTTTAAAATCGTTGAATTTGATCTTGATTACTGGGGTAGAATGGTCTGATCTA
>NW_018470951.1:0-683 GCF_002113885.1 Mizuhopecten yessoensis
AAGCTCCTTGAAGAGTCGGTATCCAGAAAGTGCAGTTAACTGATTTGCCTCCTGCTTTTAAACCAAATGGGTCATCCCCAGTGTTATCTACATAATTTATATTTGTAATAGAGGTGTCAGAATTTTCACCATTTGGTGTGTGCATTTGTGGAAGATTAGTGGAATCTATGCATATTGAGTCCGCTGCACCACCATAAGTATCATCAGTTCCAGCAGAAGTTATTGCAGATACTATATCCTTAGTTGGTATTGTAGATGTTATTTTCTCTGGGGTGAACTGAGTTTTTGTGGGGGCTATAAAATGCCTTCCATATCTACTGCTAATTCCAATCTCATTATTCTTTATTTTTTCTATTCCGTAATATGATGTGTTAGTACTAAAATTGTTAATTGTATTGTTTGCATAAAGTGATTTTCCACTCTTGAAGAACATTATGTTATTGAATGATACTTGGTATGTACTGGTAAAAAAGTATGATGATATTCTTGTAGTGTTTTGTTCAGGTACATTATCGCCAGATATAGAAAGACCTCTCGACAAACATAAGTTTGGTAAGTTCCCAGATGAACGAGAAGATAAATTTGGTTGTAGTTTGTCTACAAGCTTAACAGTTACTCCATCTGCATCTACAAGAGTCCCAAATGTCCTATGAGTAGAGCTTGTAAAACTCATAGGTTTTATA
>NW_018470952.1:0-683 GCF_002113885.1 Mizuhopecten yessoensis
CCTGACAGCACAGACACTCTCTCTTTACCACAAAATGGAGGAGGAAAATACGAAGCTTATACAGAGATACAAACAGGACCTTGAAATGTATAACAAGCAACTCAGACAAAAAATTCAGGAATGCAAAGCAGCACTCCAGCAGGGTTCTCACATAGAAATCTACGACAAAGGATGTGAAATTCATACCCCAATAAGTCTCCCTGTAAACCCTGTCCTGGGTACTGCCAGTTTCACTCCAAACAAAACCCCTCAACATCACCTAGAACTGGCCTTAGGGAAAATTGACGCCTTAGGTCAAGGTCAAGCTTCAACTGACCAGGATGGGTCAGTCAGGACATCTGGTGGTCAGAAACCATCCTCTACATCACAACAGTCAGAACCGAAAGATAAGAAGGCAGTGACTATGTACAAACTACTGTCACAGACCAAAGTGTTGGAGGAGTGGAGGCCTCCTGTTGATATTTATTCTATATGCCCCACCACTGATGGTCAGGTGTGGACCTGTGACTGGGACAGCGACACATTAACTCTCCTGGACAGGAAGGGGAAAGTTATACAGAAGGTCAAACACAAAACTGACATCTACAACATAAGTCTGTCACCAACAACACACACACTGTGGATCTGTGATACAGAACACAACATCATGGAGCTGGTATCAGGACAACTATATCACAGATTCA
>NW_018470953.1:0-683 GCF_002113885.1 Mizuhopecten yessoensis
CGCCACGGCACGGCAAGGTGTTGTATCTTTGAGAAAGATGCTTTATCCCGCTTGTTCCAGTCTATTCAGCTGTGCATGAGTACGTTGTTGGACAGTGCTAGAATTGTTGAATGCTAGCTGTTAACGGCGAAATGGCAGATCCGGCTGTATGCTCCCCAGGGAGTTGAGAAAGATATTGACTGGTTGCAAAGGCCCTATAACCACGGTTAATAATTTGTGACCCCCTTTGAGACGACCTACGAACTAGGTCGTGATAAAGCGGTATATAAGAACCTCGAATTATTATTATTGTTATTATATAAAGTAAACAACAAAAAACTAAAATTACATTTAAAATATGCTGCCTGATGATTGGTTATTTAAATGGCCCTTCGTCCGTTCCGTGGTCCGTGGTCCGTCCGTGGTCCAATGTTCGTGGTCCGTCGTCCGTCAAATTTGATTTGTAGGTTTCCCTTGGTCTGTAGTTGTGCATGTTTACTTTTGAGACTGATCGGATACACAAAATGGCTGACAAGCGGCCATCTTTGATTTCGATATTGAATACTTGTAATCACTATTTTTCAGAAAGTACTTGAGGGATCTTTCTTAGATTTGATACGTATGTTCCCCATGGTCTGTAGTTGTTCAGTTGTGATAGTTTGAGACTGATTGGATAAACAAAATGACTGTTTGTTTTTGCTTAT
>NW_018470954.1:0-683 GCF_002113885.1 Mizuhopecten yessoensis
GTCTTATTAATTAAAGAATGTAAAGCAAAAATTGCGTCTGTAGTTGTGCATCAGAAATAATTTCATTTGTGTAAGCCCATGAAAGCAATCGATTGTTCAATGTACCAGTAAAAAGTTTCCCAATACAGCTTATACCCCGATAGTTATTGAGGTCATTTTTATCACCGTTTTAAAATAAAGGCACGATTGATGGTATTTTCCCATCGCATAAAATTGTTCAGAAAAGTATCATCTTTAACCATAACAATATAATTTTGAGTATTATATATTTCCTAAATTATGTTTTTTTTAGTAGTGGAACTGATAGGTGAGTTTGAAAACATTTACTGTACCATTACCATTTTCTCTAACTTAGTCATACATTATTATTTCTCCTTTTCTTTACCATTCCCTAAAAAATATACTCCTATTTTCTATCTTAACTGAGTTATTTTACCAGATAGGTATTTTGAGAATACCTTCCTTTTTGTATCCCAAACGTTTAACGTTTTTAACTAACTTACTCAAACAGATTTTTTTTTTTCATTATTCTGCTGGCATTTTGAAATACATTTACCTAAGACATCTGCATTTCCAGACGTTTTAAATGATCTGATTGTTAATGCTGTCTGTGTATGTGGTGCCCAGAGGGAATATCCAATACATTTTTTCTTTCAATGTCCTCTGTATTCAAATATAAGGCA
>NW_018470955.1:0-683 GCF_002113885.1 Mizuhopecten yessoensis
AAAAAAAAAAAAAAATACAATATATTACTACGGTTAGATCATTCTATTTTTGACAACTTACACGATAGTCCACTATTGGAAAACTATCAAATACGATATTAATATCATTATCTATTTGGAAATTGATGCAATAGATTATTATCAATTTTATAGAGAGAAATAAAGACAAGTCACATTGCTATAAAATATGATGCGATGTTTCTATTGTTTTATATATTGTAATGACCAACATTGTAGTTTGGTATTGCGAAACAACGTATATAATAGTCATGTTGGTACTAGTACAATATTAAAGTCAGAAAGTTATTGGGAAACTAACAGGAATGTCAGATCATCTTTTTGTAATCTATTAGTATACGATATTCTTAATACCATAAATTGTATGTTAGTGTAATAATCATATTTTTATTTAAACTGTCGACTAGTGACATTCTCTAGGGTAGGTGGCATCATATTCTTTAATATTTAATTGTAACTTTTCGTATATATTTTATTCATTTCAAGAATATTTTAGATGTTGTATTTTGTATGTATTAGAATCGTTTGCAAATTAACTTATAGATTTAGCTAAGTATTGATCTAAGTGTTGACTATATATTCTGTATATTTTCTTTTGAATTTAGTTTTCTGCAGTTTTTTACAATCAACATGGCTGACAAAACTGACCGATCCAAAAAGGTTCT
>NW_018470956.1:0-683 GCF_002113885.1 Mizuhopecten yessoensis
CACCGGAACCAGCTACCACGACAACAACACCGGAACTAACTACCATTACAACAACAACACCGGAACCAGCTACCACGACAACAACAAAGGAGTTAACAACCACAACAACATCACCAGAAACAACTGAACAAACTACAGCAACGCCAGAACCTACATCCCAGTCCACAGCAATGATAGCACTTTCAACCACGACCTCCTATTCAGTCTCGTTTAGTAATACTCTCTCATCAAAATTATGTCATTGTAGGTGTATTCTTCCCATTAACTCTAGCGCACAGGACGAAGATATGGTGAAAAAGGTAGCAAATCTTCGGTCAAAATTGGCTGTCAACAAGAATGCTCTAAGTAGAACAAAACGACGTCTGACCAGTGCCGATGATAGTCGGGCTTCGTCTTGCGGACTTGGAATCGTAGCCTTAATTTTTCTGGCTTTTTGTTTTGGAGTGGTTATTGCTGCCGATGCACAGTCGGTCTATATTTCGCATTGTTCCACCACAAGGAAGGGGGAAAATCGTGTATAAAATATATTTGTTCCAATTGCATTATAATTAGCCGAAGTAAAACGAGTCGGATTGGAGGCCCACTAGTTCGTTGATTTTAAGAACTGATATCACCAACTCCGGAAGCGGATCTGAGTTTACTTCTCAGTTGCAAATTAATCAAGCACCATTATTTATTTTAAG
>NW_018470957.1:0-683 GCF_002113885.1 Mizuhopecten yessoensis
TGACCCTATGTTTAGTATGACCCTATGTTTAGTATGACCCTATGTAAATAGGAACAAATTCTCAAATTAAATTGTGGGAGTAAACTTTCTTTTTTCTCAGTGAAGCAATTGAGGTTCCCCTACCCCTTGTTTTGCATTGAAAAATGGCTGCTGAATCGGGTTTTTTCTTAATTCTTGTAAAAGAAAGTTCTGCAAACAACCAGCTCCTTGTTTTTGACACATTTTTTTAGATGCATGCTTGCTTTTAAAATTAATCACTATTTGTTAAATTTGACCAAAATCTGTTACACCAGACTAAAACGAGATTTGAACGTTAATTAAACATCAGAGGCCTCGGTTCATGAATTTGAACAGAAAGGAATCTGGGATGGAGGGTTATCAAAGCTGTTCAAATAGTTAACTTCATTCAAGGCCAAAAAAATCAATAAAAGGGCCTGAATAGCTCGCCTTGTTTTATCTATCAATTAAAAACCTGCTGAGTACCAAAGATGTTTATCAAAGAACTACAACAAATACTAACTGCATGAGGGAATTAATCCGCTTGCGTGTGTCAGAAATCAAAAACATAAGTGTATTCTTCATGTCCAGCAATTTTGTTTTTAGTTAGGGCGTGGGGATCTCAAATGTAAGTTTATACCTCCATCACTGTACCCAACACACCTACCTAAATCACCGTCCCATAA
>NW_018470958.1:0-683 GCF_002113885.1 Mizuhopecten yessoensis
AAAAAAAAAAAAGCATGAAATTTTCCAAATAACGTATTATGAAGATATATATTTACGTTCGTCAGTTGCAATTTTCAGGATTTTGTCTGTTCTGAGTTTACTCTTATACAAGTACGGATTAATTATTTACTCGACGTTCTGGGTCATAATTTAATCACTAGTAATGTAGATCATAAATTAGAAAGTACGAATGTCTTGTTCACAAAATCTCATTCAAAACTATGAATACGTATTCGAATATGTAGATTACTAATTTAATAGATAGATGTTACTATCATATAAAGATTAACAATTATATCTAATGTTTTCTGGTAATTACACCGTTAAATGTTGATTACTTATTTAATTAATAAATGTAACTATCACATAAAGATTTACAATTATATTTGATATTTTCTCGTAATTGCACGTAATTAATTGATGACTTATTTAATGGATTCATGTAACAATCACATCAGGACAAACATACATTTCTATTTGATATTTTTGCGTAGTTAGACCGTAACTGGTTGATTTCTAATTTAATGCATACATGTAACTACACTTGTATCAAATAAGAATTAACATTTGTATTTTTGTATACGTGTTCTGTTCACTTGAGTTTTGACGCTGAAACTGAGTTTGTTGAACCTACGCAATAAGCCGGCATCGATACAATACACGAACAGATAAAATTACTTATA
>NW_018470959.1:0-683 GCF_002113885.1 Mizuhopecten yessoensis
TATTTTGAGAAAAACAAACTTTTGAATTTTCTTCCGAGAACTTTTGAATAAGAAACTTGTCATGGTGCTGAATTGGTGTTAGACAATGAAGCTATAATTGTAATTAATCCCTTTGTGTTGTGGAGCGGAACAAACGATGTTTCGTCTTCTGATGTCCATCCACGGTACAAAGGAAGATGTCTTCCAATGACAGGAAGATCGTCAGATTTGTAAAAACGTCGTGAAAACGATCAGATTTCGAAGACATTGGTTAATATATGTCAGCTATGTCGTTAAGGTCGGACATCGAGAGAATGTGCAATACAATATTTATTATACATGTTGTTGTGTGACGACTAGTTGCACGCTTTCTGTGGTTGTACTATATTTAGGGTCGTTACCTAGACAAGTTTACCTGTGTTAGTTAATGATGTGACGGCATTCTATGATCTGACATAAGTAGTTAGCGGCCAATTTTCATACTAACATATGGTGAGTTGGTCCGTAAATGTGATGTAACAGTTCTGATTGGACGGTTTTTGTATGATTCGCTTTCGTGTGCTCTTGTAGCCTTTTCCTCTTTCCTGGAATGTTCATATTAAAGTTTATGCCTTAAATTAAGATTGTGCAATAAAACATTTTTATTTGTAAATGTGACTTATTAACAGATCTTTTACACGTTTAATTTATATATATATATATAT
>NW_018470960.1:0-683 GCF_002113885.1 Mizuhopecten yessoensis
GTTGTATGTACTTGTAGTAGATCTAACCCACTCCTTTTCGAGCAGACGTATTACCGTTAGCTTTAGCCTGTGTCTGTCTCAAACACTCGAAAAACAACAAGAAACAAAGGCATGAGACATATGACAAATGAGGTAAATCAAACCAAAGTGTTTATAGGAAGACGTGAAGATTGACCAGACCCATATAGGGTCTAGAAGCGCTATCGGCTATCATATTTAAATTCCCTGGCAAACATTTGATACATATGTCATAACATGCTGACCGCAAAAAATAAGATGGAAGGAGCTGTTCTGTAAAGATCTCTTAGCTCTTTGTAACTATCTCTTGTTAGTCTACAGGGTCCATTAGCGTAAGGCGAACAGCACTACTACTTTATTGTATCTGTCTGTCGTCCTGTAACCGCCCCCAAGGGAATACACACTCTCATTGAAGATGATCAGGAAACTGGTCGAAAACAGTTTTTAATGATCCTTAAACATTAGGAAGAATTACTTATATCGTACGCTGTAAATAACTCACATTCTGGATGATAACTATATTATTAAAGCACTACATGAAAGAAAATGTTCGTTTTTACATTGTCTTTAGTGGATATTTCATACTCATTTGTTAATATTCATCTCTTAATGAAGAGTACATGTATTGGTGAAGGTCGCCATCCTATCTTAATGAAAACTTTTAA
>NW_018470961.1:0-683 GCF_002113885.1 Mizuhopecten yessoensis
TACGAGTTGTAAAAAAGAGCGTCTCTTACAAAAACACTGAGGCATGGTCAAAATGTGAGCAAATCTGTAAAATGTCTCAGTTGTGATATATTTTTTAATTAAAACGCATTCGCCTGAATTTTTTACATAATAAATTATTTGAATGTAAGTGACTGATAACAATCAATTACAGAGACGTTTTTCGATCGGATACAAAGCTCAGGCACCTGCAAATTGGGACACAATATTTTGCTTATCTGAAGACAGAACTAGAACTTTTCTGAGTATAGATCAATACCCACGAACCGTCTGATAGTACTCCACACAAGAAATGACTTGTACAATCCTATCTTAAGTATCATGTCCCTGTGATATGAAGTGCCATGTATTGATTTATATGTAATGTCAGTTTAACATATGTATCGTTTGCTCTTTTTTGAAAACCACATATATCACGTATGTTTTTTTATATATACAATTATACAAACTATTTGTGCGTTTGTTTTTTTTCTTTTCCGATTATTTAAGTATATACATAAGGTATACAGATAAGTGTCATCATGTCGTGAATGCGAATACATCAGGCTAAATATTGTGACGTAACCTCCCTATCGGTCACGGCCCTGCCCTTGACCTCAGGTATTGATGGAAGTCTAGGTTGCGTTATACGTCAGTTGTCCGTCCATGGTCATTAGTGGTTGATC
>NW_018470962.1:0-683 GCF_002113885.1 Mizuhopecten yessoensis
TATGTTTTGACTTGGTGTGTTACACTTTGGTGTGTTTTGTCTTTGAGTGGTGACACTTTTGTGTTTTGACTGGGTGTGTTACACTTTGGTGTGTCTTGTCTTTGTGTTGACACTTTAGTGTGTCTTGTCTTTGTGTTGACACTTTTGTATGTTTGCCTTTGTGTTGACATTTTTGTATGTTTTGACTTTGTGTGTTACACTTTGGTGTGTTTTGTCTTTGTGTTGACACTTTTGAATGTTTTGACTTGGTGTGTTACACTTTTGTATGTTTTGACTTGGTGTGTTATACTTTTGTGTGACTTGTCTTTTTGTTGACACTTTGGTGGGTTTTGTCTTGGTGTTGACACTTTTGTATGTTTTTACTTGTTGTGTTGACACTTTGGTGTGTTTTGACTTGGAGTGTTGACACTTTTGTATGTTTTGAATTGGTGTGTTGACACTTTAGTGTGTCTTGTCTTTGTGTTGACAATTTTGTACGTTTTTACTTGGTGTGTTGACACTTTGTTGTGTTTTGTCTTTGTGTGTTCCAGTTTGGTGTTTTATGTTGTTATTTGTTGATACTTTTGTGTGTTTCACTTTTGTATGTGACACTTTTGTATATTTTGTCTTTTTGTGTTCACACTTTTGTGTGTTTGGTTTTTGTGTGTTGACATTTTGTTGTGTCTTGTTTTTGTGTGTTGACA
>NW_018470963.1:0-684 GCF_002113885.1 Mizuhopecten yessoensis
TTTGTATGGCAGTGTCATACTGTACATTTGTATGTTAGAGAATGTCGTGTTGTTGTCATTACCAATGTAGGGCAGTGTCATACTGTACATTTGTATGTTAGAGACTGTCATGCTGTTGTCATTACCAATGTAGGTCAGTGTCATACTGTACATTTAATGTTAGTGAATGTCATGCTGTTGTCATTACCAATGTAGGGCAGTGTCATACTGTACATTTGTATGTCAGTGAATGTCATGTTGTTGTCATTACCGGTGTATGGCAGTGTCATACTGTACATTTAATGTTAGTGAATGTCATGCTGTTGTCATTACCAATGTAGGGCAGTGTCATACTGTACATTTGTATGTCAGTGAATATCATGTTGTTGTCATTACCAATGTAGGGCAGTGTCATACTGTACATTTGTATGTTAGTGAATGTCATGTTATTGTCATTACCAATGTAGGGCAGTATCATACTGTACATTTGATGTTAGTGAATGTCATGTTGTTGTCATTACCAATGTATGGCAGTGTCATACTGTACATCTGTATGTTAGTGAATGTCATGTTATTGTCATTATCAATGTAGGTCAGTGTCATACTGTACATTTTAATGTTAGAGAATGTCATGCTGTTGTCATTACCAATGTAGGTCAATGTCATACTGTACATTTGTATGTTAGTGAATGTCATGCTGTTGTC
>NW_018470964.1:0-684 GCF_002113885.1 Mizuhopecten yessoensis
GAGACTACATGTCTGTCTGATTGTACCTAACAACCTGCTTTGAGAAACCTGTGTTCTGTCTGGTTGTACCTAACAACCTGCTTTGAGAGACTATATGTCTGTCTGGTTGCTCCTAACACCCTGCATTGAGAGACTTTTTGTCTGACTGGTTGTACCTAACAACCTGCTTTGAGAGACTTTTTGTCTGTCTGGTTGTACCTAACAACCTGCTTTGAGAAACTACATGTCTGGTTGGTTGTTGCTAACAACTTGCTTTGAGAGACTACATGTCTGTCTGGTTGCTCCTAACAACCTGCATTGAGAGACTTTTTGTCTGTCTGGTTGTACCTAACAACCTGCTTTGAGAAACTACATGTCTGTTTAGAGACTATATGTCTGTCTGGTTGTAACTAACAACCTGCTTTGATAGACTACATGTCTGTCTGGTTGTACCTAACAACATGCTTTGAGAAACTACATGTCTGTTGTACCTTACAACCTGCTTTGAGAGACTACATGTCCGTCTGGTTGTACCTAACAACCTGCTTTGATAGAGTACATGTCTGTCTGGTTGTACCTAACAACATGCTTTGAGAAACTACATGTCTGTTTGGTTGTTGCTAACAACCTGCTTTGAGAGACTACATGTCTGTCTGGTTATACCTAACAACCTGCATTGAGAGACTTTATGTCTGTCTGGTTGTA
>NW_018470965.1:0-684 GCF_002113885.1 Mizuhopecten yessoensis
TTTCAGTTTGTTTGGTCTTCGCCAATCCTCGTCGCACAACATGTCATATATGTGAGTTTAGTGACCTGGTATTACAAACTAAACCATTTGTAACAGACGCCTGCATTTGTAGGTAGAATGATAACTGACTTTATTGACTTATGACACTGAAGAGTTCCAGGCTGTGACTAATGTTAAAACATGGACGGATACGGATATCCAGAATTATCTCATAATATCTAATTCATAACAATGTGTATAGTAAGCCGGTCAAAACGCTCGGGCAGGGCCCTGTAATGCGTCTTGGCGACGGCCAGTCGGCCAGGCCATTCTGTGTCACATATTTTACTTTCCAATGATAGAAGTCATGTTTGAGGCAGGCTGCTACTGCTGCTGCTTTGACCATAGGAGCCTGAAGTTCTGTCAATAATGAATAATAATGGTAATACAAAAAAAATCCCCCTAATATGCTTTCTTTTTTAAACATGTTAGGGGTATTTTTTGTATTACTATTATTATTCATTATTGACAGAACTTCAAGCTCCTATATATGCTTTGACAGAGGCAGATCTAAGGTGGCAGTACCCAAATTGGATCAGTACCCAAATCTTAAATGCTCCTTGCAGTTCAAATTTTACATCGGAAGCCACTGCTTGTAAAATGTCTGGGGCCACTGCATGTGAGATTGTTCCCCGCCCAGGTCGA
>NW_018470966.1:0-684 GCF_002113885.1 Mizuhopecten yessoensis
TGAGTAAGACAGTTACGGAAACAGTAAAACGTTACTATTGAGTCAGAGAGTTACGGTAACAGTGAACACGTTACTACTGAGTAAGACAGTTAGCGAAACAGTGAAACGTTACTATTGAGTAAGATAGTTACGGAAGTAGTAAAACATTACTATTGAGTAAGATAGTTACCGAATCAGTGAAAACATTACTATTCAGTAGGTCAGTTACGAAAATAGTGAAAACGTTACTATTGAGTGGGACAGTTACGGAAATAGTGAAACGTTTCCATTGAATAAGACAGTAACGAAAACTTTGAAACGTTACTATTGAGTAAGACAGTTACGGAAACAGTGAACACGTTACTACTGAGTAAGACAGTTAGCGAAACAGTGAAACGTTACTATTGAGTAAGACAGTTAAGGAAACAGTGAAAACGTTACTATTAATCAGGACAGTTACTGAAACAGTGAAATGTTACTATTGAGGAAGACAGTTACGAAAATAGTGAAAACGTTACTATTGTGTAAGACAGTTACGAAACAGTGAAAACGTTACTATTGAGTAGGTCAGTTACGAAAATAGTGAAAACGTTACTATTGAGTGGGACAGTTACGGAAATAGTGAAACGTTTCCATTGAGTAAGACAGTTACGAAAACTTTGAAACGTTACTATTGAGTAAGACAGTTACGGAAGTAGTAAAACG
>NW_018470967.1:0-684 GCF_002113885.1 Mizuhopecten yessoensis
ATATTCACCTCAATACACCAGGTAAAAAATGTCCTCCCCAGTACATCAGGTAAATAATGTTCTTTCCAGTACACCAGGTAAATAATATCCTCCCCATTCCACCAGGTAAATAATGTCCTCCCCAGTACACCAGGTAAATATTGTCCTCCCCAGTACACCAGGTAAATAATATCCTCCCCATTACACCAGGTAAATGATATCCTTCCCAGTACACCAGATAAATAGTATCCTCCCCATTACAGCAGGTAAATAATACCTTCCCCTGTACACCAGGTAAATAATGTCCTCCCCAGTACACCAGGTAAATAATATCCTCCCCAGTACACCAGGTAAATAATATCCTCCCCANGTAAATAATATCCTCCCCAGTACACCCGGTAAATAATGTTCTCCCCGTTACACCAGGTAAATAATACCCTACCCAGTACACCAGGTATATAATATACTCCCCAGTAAACCAGGTAAATAATGTCCTCCCCATTACACCAGGTAAATAATGCACTCCCCAGTACACCAGGTAAATAATATCCTCCCCAGTACACCCGGTAAATAATGTCCTCCCCATTACACCAGGTAAATAATGCACAGAAAGACTTTCAATTACAGAACATAAAGGAAGGATCTTTGTTGTCTATATTCATCGCATATCATTCCTGAGGAGTACTTATGAAATGTACACCAGGT
>NW_018470968.1:0-684 GCF_002113885.1 Mizuhopecten yessoensis
GCCAAACTCCCTCCCAACTACACTGGGACATAATGATAAGGTAAGAGTAAGTGATGTGTGGTAACATAGGTACCATTTCTCCTACTGCCAATCTCCCTCCCAACTACACTGGGACATAATGATAAGGTAAGTGAGGAAGTAATGTGTGATAACATCGGTACCATTTCTCCTACCTCAAATCTCCCTCCCAACTACACTGGGACACAATGATAGGTAAGTGAGTAAGTAATGTGTGATAACATCGGTACCATTTCTCCTACCGCCAATCTCCCTCCCAACTACACTGGGACANGGGACACAATGATAAGGTAAGTGAGTAAGTAATGTGTGTTAACATAGGTACCATTTCTCCTACTGCCAATCTCTCTCTTAATATTTAAGGCTGTAGGTATGTAAGTTTAATGTTGTAGGTGTATAGGTTTAAGGCTGTAGATATGTAGGTTTAAGGCTGTATGTGTATAGGTTTAAGGCTGTAGATATGTAGGTTTAAGGCTGTAGGTATATAGATTTAAGGCTGTAGGTGTATAGGTTTAAGGATGTAGGTTTATAGGCTTAAGGCTGTAGATATGTATGTTTAAGACTGTAGGTGTATAGGTTTAAGGCTGTAGATATGTATGTTGAAGGATGTAGGTGTATAGTTTTAAGGCTGTAGGTGTATAGGTTTAAGGCTGTAGGTGTATAGGT
>NW_018470969.1:0-684 GCF_002113885.1 Mizuhopecten yessoensis
GTACCCATACACTACTAACAGGGAGTGGTACTACACTAGCTAACCTAAGTATGTAACTCTCCAGTACCCATACACTACTAACAGGGAGCGGTACTAAAATAGCTAACCAATGGATGTAACTCCCCCGTACCCATACACTACTAAAAGGGAGCGGTACTACACTACCTAACCGAAATAAATAACTCCCCTATACCCATACACTACTAACAGGGAGTGGTACTAAAATAGCTAACCAATGGATGTAACTCCCCCGTACCCATCCATACACTACTAACAGGGAACGGTACTACACTGGCTAACCGAAGTATGTAACTCCCCCGTACCAATACACTACGAACAGGGAGCGGTACTACACTAGCTAACCGAAGTATGTAAGTATGTAACTCCCCCGTACCCATACACTACTAACAGGGAGCGGTACTCCACTACCTAACCGAAGTATGTAACTCCCCCGTACCCATACACTTCTAACAGGAACGTACTACACTATCTAACCGAAGTATGTAACTCCCCCGTACCAATACACTATACTAACAGGGAGCGGTACTACACTACCTAACCGAAGTATGTAACTCCCCCGTACCCATACACTTCTAACAGGGAACGTACTACACTATCTAACCGAAGTATGTAACTCAACCGTACCCATACACTATACTAACAGGGAGCGGTGCTACACTAGCT
>NW_018470970.1:0-684 GCF_002113885.1 Mizuhopecten yessoensis
CATGTTTTATTCAAAGATTCCGGTGTGAAAAATATCAGGCCAAATTCATGTCTATGTGTTATTTGAGGGGAAAACGTTTATTCAATATAATTCTAGGCACGTAAAGACACAAACGCCCTGTTTCCCTCACAGATTGCTACTGTTTGTTTCAATATTGTCATATAAACAAGCCATATAAGTCCAATGCATGTTTCTCAAAAATGTAATTTTACAAATTTTCTTTTATTTGATATGCTTAGCTCCAGTAACACATAAATCCATTATCCTGACAAATAATACCTGCGTTTATTTTATTTTTCAGGTTTATTTTTTTTATCACTTCAACGATTTCATTCCTGAATGGGATTTTTATCAAAAGTCATACTCAAGTCAAATATGATGATGTATAATACAACTTTCAGTGACAGATAATAAGGATAGAGCCCGCTTGTGCCTGTTACCTGAACCGTTAAGTCATCGAGCAATACTAACACTCTTGCCTCAATTATTTCGTGTCTGTGCGTCAGACACACGCCGAGTTTTATTGTTCGTAAACAACATTTCGCAGCCCGGTGAAAAGTGGGGCTCTTTTTTTGAATGATAATATATATGCAATAAAACCCCAGATAAACAACTCTTATCTATAGATTACTCAGCCTTCTAGTAAGTGTCGTGGATTTCGAATATATTGGTTGAACACTTCAT
>NW_018470971.1:0-684 GCF_002113885.1 Mizuhopecten yessoensis
CGCCTTTTCACGTGATGTCCCTTTAAAACTATCGGATAAAGCATAGTCAAAGGCATGTTACATCAAAATACAAGAATAATTATTTTACGTTGAATATATGTCATAGTTAACATAAGCTCTCGGGAGCTTGTATTTCGACAAACATATACATGTATATATATATATATAAATGGTAAAACATTGTAACAGTGTAAAGGCAAACAACAAATTTTATCACAAGATACCTACGTTGGAAGGATTAAGATAAAGAGGCTAAATAATCATGCTGTACAAAATTTGGCACTAAAACAACTTACTTAAAAACCAGTCCAGAGGGCAGGTGATTGCGACATAGCATTTATTTGTAACCTGGAGCACAGGTTTGGTAGCCGTTAATATCAACAGACATTTTAAGTATTGATGTTGCTCGTGACGCCAGTGATGTAATTTTTCGCTTACAAGTTAAAGCGTCATTATCCAAAGAGAAGAATAGTACGAATTGAAAAGTGAATTGCCTACAGCTCGTGTCAAAAATAAAAACATTCCTCTCATATTATTTCTCGTCACCTGGACATTTGTAAGTTAGAACAGCTAGTCTCGCAGACGCTTAAACTATGTACACAATATATATACAGTTTACCACAGTATTGTATTGTCTCTGTATGGCTACAAATGCGTTCCAGGTCAGGTAATAGAGCATCAAAT
>NW_018470972.1:0-684 GCF_002113885.1 Mizuhopecten yessoensis
AAGAGGAAGTATAGCTTTTTGTCTATACCACAGTTTAAAGAGGAAATGTATCTTTCTGTCTATACTATAGTTTAAAGAGGAGATGTAGCTTTCTGTCTATACCACAGTTTAAAGTGGAAGTGAAGCTTTCTGTCTATACCACAGTGTAAAGAGGAAGTGTAGCTTTCTGTCTATAACACAGTTTAAAGAGGAAGTGTAGCTTTCTGTCTATAACACAGTTTAAAGAGGAAGTGTAGCTTTTTGTCTATACCACAGTTTAAAGAGGAAATGTATCTTTCTGTCTATACTATAGTTTAAAGAATTGCAGCTTTCTGTCTACACCAGAGTTTAAAGAGGAAGTGTAGCTTTCTGTCTATACCACAGTTTAAAGAGGAAGTGAAGCTTTCTGTCTATACCACAGTGTAAAGAGGAAGTGTAGCTTTCTGTCTATACTATAATTTAAAGAATTTCAGCTTTCTGTCTATACCAGAGTTTAAAGAGGAAGTGAAGCTTTCTGTCTATACCACAGTTTAAAGAGAAAGTGTAGCTTTCTGTCTATACCACAGTTTAAAGAAGTGTAGTTTTTTGTCTATACCGCAGTTAAAAGAGGAGATGTAGCTTTCTGTCTATACAGCAGTTTAAAGAGGAAGTGTAGCTTTCTGTCTATACCGCAGTTTAAAGAGGAAGTGTAGCTTTCTGTCTATA
>NW_018470973.1:0-684 GCF_002113885.1 Mizuhopecten yessoensis
TGTCATGATAAATTTGCCCTCATTAGCTATAGGGAGAGCAAAAAAAGCCCAAGTTAAACTACGGCAAAAGATTTCCCGGTATACACTAAATATTTTGTCCTCAGAAAAAAATTAGAGTGTTTGAGTGGAATCATCAAAACTTCATAATCCATTTTCATCACAGGTCAAACAGCAAAGCAACACCTATGTTTACCTGTGACTAGAATCTTCTGATCAGTTTGATATTAAGACTTACAGCTCTGATAATCAAACAACATGAACATTTGTGTAGGGCGTAATCAATTGTATGGTTCAACCTGCTTCTGCTCTTCTCACAAGTTCTTAGGGTGTCAGCTACCACGGGGTGTATGTCAATTTAACAAATATCAATACCCTTATCCTAATCTTGATACATGTATAACTTCAGCTTGATCACGTGACTAGTCAATAAATATAATACAAAATGTCTAAAAGCTACCAGTACATCATATTTTATAAGTTGGTCTGACTGATTGTAAAAAAATGAAAAAAATCCATTTAATCAATCCAATATCAAGCTTTTACGGTGATTTATATTTCAGAAACGCTAACAAGAGCCTGGTAGTTGTCAATTATCAAACATCCCTACATATCAAAGATTGGACTATGTGTCTAAGCTGCCTGTCTGTCCTCAGAAAAAAAATTAGAGTGTATTTTATTACAATC
>NW_018470974.1:0-684 GCF_002113885.1 Mizuhopecten yessoensis
TAGAGAGGGGGCACTCACTCAAACAATGTGGTATGTAGAGAGGGGCCACTCACTGAAACAATCTGGTATGTAGATAGGGGGCACTCACTCAAACAATGTGGTATGTAGAGAGGGGGCACTCATCAATTAATGTGGTATGTAGAAAGGGAGGCACTCACTCAAACAATGTGGTATGTAGAGATGGGGGCACTCACTCAAACAATGTGGTATGTAGAGAGGNNAATGTGGTATGTAGAAAGGGAGGCACTCACTCAAACAATGTGGTATGTAGAGATGGGGGCACTAACTCAAACAATGTGGTATGAAGACAGGGGGCACTCACTCAAACATTGTGGTATGTAGAGAGAGGGGGCACTCATCAATAAATGTGGTATGTAGATAGGGGGCACTCACTCAAACAAAGTGATATGTAGAGAGAGGGGGCACTCATCAATAAATGTGGTATGTAGAAAGGGAGGCACTCACTCAAACAATGTGGTATGTAGAGATGGGGGCACTAACTCAAACAATGTGGTATGAAGACAGAGGGCACTCACTCAAACAATGTGGTATGTAGAGAGAGGGGGCACTCATCAATAAATGTGGTATATAGATAGTGGGCACTGATCAATAAATGTGGTATGTGGATAGGGGGCACTGATCAATAAATGTGGTATGTAGAAAGGGGGCACTCATCAATTAATG
>NW_018470975.1:0-684 GCF_002113885.1 Mizuhopecten yessoensis
ATAGACTGTATATGTCACATACTGCCCACCATAATTATATAGACTTTATTTGTCAGATACTGGTCACCATAGTTGTATAATCTGTATATGTCACATACTGGCCACCATAATTATATAGACTGTAAATGTCGCATACTGGCCACCATAATTATATAGACTGTATTTGTCACATACTAGCCACCATAATTATATAATCTGTATATGTCACATACTGGCCACCATAATTAGATAGACTGTATATGTCACATACTGTCCACCATAATTATATAGACTGTATTTGTCACATACTGGTCACCATCATTATATAAACTGTATATGTCACATACTGGCCACCATAATTATAAAGACTGTATATGTCACATACTATCCACCATTATTATATAGACTGTATATGTCACGTACTGGTCACCATAATTATCAACTGTATATGTCACATATTGTCCACCATTATTATATAGACTTTATATGTCACATACTGTCCACCATAATTATATAGACCGTATTTGTCACATACTGGACACCATCATTATATAAACTGTATATGTCACATACTGCCCACCATAATTATATAGACTGTATTTGTCACATACTGGTCACCATAATTATACAAACTGTATATGTCACATACTGTCCACCATTATTATATAGACTGTATATGTCACATACTGGTCACCATAATTATAT
>NW_018470976.1:0-684 GCF_002113885.1 Mizuhopecten yessoensis
CAGCAGGCTGAGTGCAGGATGTTACACCAACAATGCTGGTAACATTTTTCATTTCCCACTCTAACAGGCTGAGTGCAGCGTGTGAAACCAGCCTTGCTGGTAACATATTGTCATTTCCCACTCTAACATGCCGAGTACAGAGTGTGACACCAACAATGCTGCTAACATATTGCTAATGCCCTCAGTAACAGGCTGAGTGCAGTGTCTGTCACCAACCATGCTGGTAACAAATTGGCATCGCCCACTATAACAGGCTGAGTACAGCGTATGACATCAACAATGCTGGTGACATATGGCTATTGCCCTCTCTAAAAGGCTGGGGGCAGCGTGTGACACCAACCATGCTGGTAGCATATTGTGATTGCCCACTCTAACATGCTGAGTGCAGTGTGTGTCACCAACTCTAAGAGGCTGAGTGCATCGTGTGACACCAACCATGCTGATAACATATTGCCATTGCCCACTCTTACAGGCTGATTGTAGTGTGTGTCACCAACCATGCTGGTAACATATTGTCATTGTCCAATATAACAGGCTGAGTGCAGCGTGTGACACCAATCATGCTGGTAACATGTTGTCATTGCCAGCACCAGAAGGTTGGGTACAGCGTGTAACACCAACAATGCTGGTTACATATTACCATTGCCCACTCTTACAGGCTGATTGTAGTGTGTGTCACCAACC
>NW_018470977.1:0-684 GCF_002113885.1 Mizuhopecten yessoensis
TCTATATATAACATACACCTGTATATAGAGGTGTATATATAACATACATCTGTCTATAGAGGTATCTATATATAACCTACACCTGTCTATAGAGGTATCTATATATAACATAAACCTGTCTATAGAGGTATCTATATATAACATACCCCTGTCTATGGATGTATTTATATATAACATACACCTGTCTATAGATGTATTTATATATAACATACATCTGTCTATAGAGATATCTATATATAACATAAACCTGTCTATAGAAGTATCTATATATAACATACATCTGTCTATAGAGGTATCTATATATAACACACACATGTCTATAGAGGTATTCATATATATCAAACACATGTCTATAGAGGTATCTATATATAATATTCACCTGTCTGTAGAGGTATATATATATAACATACACCTTTCTATAGAGGTACATGTATCTATATATAACATACATCTGTCTATAGAGGTATCTATATATAACATACACCTGTCTATAGANTATAACATACACCTGTCTATACAAGTATCTATGTATAACATACACCTGTCTATAGAGGTATCTATATATAACATACACCTGTCTATAGCTGTATCTATATATAACATTACATACATCTGTCTATAGAGGTATATATATATAATATACACCTGTCTAAAGAGGTATCTATATATAACATACACCTGTCT
>NW_018470978.1:0-684 GCF_002113885.1 Mizuhopecten yessoensis
TCACAGCGTCAAAAGCTACTACTACAAAGTAAAAAGAATCAAAATCGGTTTGTTTATTAATTGATGGAAGATCTGTTATTCGGTTCAATAGACGAGAACAAAATATACGGTCAATTCACAAGGACACATATACCACAGTGACAATTCACAAGAAAAAAACATAACACATTGACAATATAAAAGGACAAAATATACAAAAGTGACAATACACAAGACAGAAATATACCACAGTGACAATACAGAAGGACAAAATATACAATTGTGAAAGATACATTTTGTATTTAACAAATTCATAATACAAAAGGACAAAATGTAGCATAGCGACAATAAAAAGGACTAAATTCGACCTGATGTCGATGTGCTTAGACACCAAGAGGAACCAGCGAGACAGTAAAACAAAAGACATCACGAATTCCAATAAAAACTGAAGGAATAACAATCTGCTCATTTATCGCCCGATCAAATTCAGCAAATTCAACGCGGCACAATAACAAAATATCCTCTTGTCACCGTAGCTTGAGTCGCGTACGACCTTTGATAAGAACATCCTTGCAAAGCATTACGGTTAATCAGGAAACCAGCAGAAGAGAGACAACTATATAGATGTAGCAATCGCTAAGTCTCAAAGTCGTTGTTATGCATGGCTGTGTTAATTAACTAAGGTGTTCTCGAATTGAAGAGTGA
>NW_018470979.1:0-684 GCF_002113885.1 Mizuhopecten yessoensis
ATTGTCAAGTCTCACAATGCCCAGCAATATTTCAGCAGCCGTCATATTTATTTACATTTGATATTGTAGTTCCGGTCAGGGTTGTATTAATACGCTCAGAATTATGTCTCGTGCTGCATGGTAATTAAAGTCCCATCAACGACACATCTTTCAAAGAGGCTATATAGTGACAATGCCATGCAAATGTAAATATAAATATATAGATATATATGCAGGTGGGTTGGACAGGTTTAATCCACTATCCATGTTTATCTAAGACGTGCCTTTTATTTTTAAGGATCAGGCCATTTCTACTGTACTCTGCTACCATAAGTCACTTTTGAACAAAACGCTTTCGTAATTCCCTGAAAATTTGTATTCAACAGGTATCTGCATCTAAGACATCATGGTGAATAGTTTAATCAGATTTAAAAATCAAATAAAGCGTTCATATACGGATAGAAAAAAATAAATTTAAAGCATGGGCATTGTAACATGTAATCGTTAAAATGCTCAGTGTATTGTCATTTGTAAGACAAAATATCAACTCACCGTCAGTTGGAAGGTTTTTATCTGAAACTTAAATTTTAACACAAGATGTTAATTAAAACGGATGATTAGAACTAGCTAATTGTCATTATCAAATATCGATAATTGTTTTGTTGGAATGTGGACTTATGCGTTGTTGTTCTTAGCTTGGTTAGT
>NW_018470980.1:0-684 GCF_002113885.1 Mizuhopecten yessoensis
TGGTTACTAGGTAACACAGGTCCCTGGTACAGTGGTTACTAGGTAGCACAGGTAGACTGGTATATTGGTTACTAGGTAACACAGGTAGCCAGGTAGAGTGGTTACTAGGTAACACATGTAGACTGGTACAGTAGTGACTAGTTAACACAGGTAGACTAGTACAGTGGTAACTAGGTACGCATGTAACCTGGTACAGTGGTTACAAGGTAACATAGGTTCCCTGATACAGTGGTTACTAGGTAACACAAGTAGACTGGTACAGTGGTTACAAGTTAACACAGGTAGAGTGGTACAGTAATTACTAGTTAACACAGGTAACCTGGTACAGTGGTTACTAGGTAACACATGTAGCCTGGTACAGTGGTTACTAGGTAACACAGGTCCCTGGTACAGTGGTTACTAGGTAATAGAGGTACACAGGTTGGTATATACGTAGGTAACACAGGTAGACTGGTACATTGGTTACTAGGTAACACAGGTAGCCAGGTAGAGTGGTTACTAGGTAACACAGGTCCCTGGTACAGTGGTTACTAGGTAAGACAGGTAGACTGGTACATTGGTTACTATAGGTAACACAGGTAGGCTGGTACAGTGGTTACTAGGTAACACAGGTAGACTGGTATATTGGTTACTAGGTAGCACAGGTAGCCAGGTAGAGTGGTTACTAGGTAACACAGGTCCCTG
>NW_018470981.1:0-684 GCF_002113885.1 Mizuhopecten yessoensis
GTTTCGCCCCAAACCAGTTCGCCCCAAATTTGATTCATATCGCCCCAACCATTTCGCCCCCCCAAAAAACATAACGCCCCAAATAGTTCGCCCCAAAAACATAACACCCCAAATAGTTTCGCCCCAAAACATATAACGCCTCCTTCCTAAAAAAAGGAGCTTGCTTATTTTCCCATTATTATGTGATTCTTAAGTAAAAAAAAATTGACACGATTGTTCTAATACATATTATAATCAATTTTATGTTGGATGAACTTGAGAACTTTTTTGTTGTTGGTATTGATGCTAAGCGTCTAAGAAAGGCTAATGTCACTCGTGTACAGTGATTTTGTTTACAAACAGAAACTAATTAAAGTAGGCTTAAACGTTTGGAATTACATATCCTTATTCCAATCCCTGCTAATTAGGAACTTGAAACAAATACAAATAATTGCGGAAAAAAACCCATCTATACAAGTTGAAATATTGACAGGTTACCGAGAAAAATTAAGTACATGTATATATTATATACATAATGAAGCGTACTTACGAGGCACAGCACGATCTGTCCTGTAGTGTTCCACAGCAATCTGTCGTACAGAATATTGTTCCCTCCAATTTATTACTGGCCTGGTCTGTATAGCTGTAGAAGCAGTACTCCTCTGATCGTACCTCTGCTCAAAGTAATAAGATAATCAGTATAGA
>NW_018470982.1:0-684 GCF_002113885.1 Mizuhopecten yessoensis
GGTTACCGAAAAGAGGTTGTTTAAAGCAAAAAGTTGACGACGGACTCCGCACCATAACATACGCTCACTTGCCCTTCGGGCAGGTGAGCTAATAAAACCAACGATATCCTTACATTTTGACTGAGGTTGTTAGTTAAAGACTTGTATGATCGTGCCATTTAGACTGAGCTGTATATTATTGAGACAATGATCCTGAAATTTTGACAGAGTTTGCATTTTACAGAGTTATATAATCGTGAAATTTTGACAGAGGATGTTAGTTATAGACCTGTATGATCGTGCCATTGAGACTGAGCTGTATATTATTGAGACAATGATCCTCAGATTTTGACTGAGGATGTATGTTATAGAGCCAATGACATTTTGAGAGGAGTTGTATGTTAGAGATATATATTATCCTATCATTTTGATTAAGGTTGTGTGTTACAGTGATATATGATCTTGACATTGTGACAGAGGTTGTATGTTACAAAGTTATTTGATCGTGCCATTTAGACTGAGGTTGTAGGTTATAAAGTTATTTGAACCTGACATTTTGTAAAATGTTGTATGTACAGAAATTAATATGATCCTGACATTTTGACTGACGTTGTAAGTTACAGAGATATATGGAACAGGTATTTTGGCTGCGGTTGTATGTTACAGAGTAATTTGATCATGGTAATTAACCTTGTTGTGAAGTTT
>NW_018470983.1:0-684 GCF_002113885.1 Mizuhopecten yessoensis
CGGGGAACCCACCCCTTCCCGTCTTAACCCAAGGGTGAGACTAATACAATATTTTCCCGCCTTACAGGTAAGACAAATAGAATTGTTCAGCCCATTGGGGCTGGGATATAGAGGATATTAAATGGTGTCTAATATTTTGATATTTTTCACGAGTGCGAGGATATCGACAATTGCTAGGCCCCTGCCTAGAAGTCGATTGAAAGACATGATATTCAGTTGACTGTTTTTATTGATGAAATATATAAGGCAGTAGTATATAGATGATAAACAGTTTATCTCGCTGTGGGAACATGCTCTCGTTTTTCTAATCGCACGCACTTGGAGAAAATCTCGAGGTTATTTGATTGATGGGGCTTTCCGTCATTGTTCCGGCTTAAACCGAGCCGAGCATTTGAACTCAATATTTTATCCACGAGCGAGAAATGAGAAAAAATGTTCTTAAGACAAACCCTTACAATCTTTAGTATTTTGCGGTGGCGTCTCGATTTTATCCAAAGTGTTCGTGATGAAACACCGAAAACACAGTGTGATAATGTATACGTTCCAATCTAGGGTATGATTGAGACGGGGATCGTCGACAATATGATGACGTAACATAAACAATACATCAACGTCACGTCAACAATGAATTGAGCCCATAACATAAATATTGTATCAGATAATGACAAGGTTAACAATATAGTT
>NW_018470984.1:0-684 GCF_002113885.1 Mizuhopecten yessoensis
GTGACATACTTGTACAGGTGTGACATACTTGTACAGGTGTGACATTCTATATTTAAACAAGGTATCTTAAATTATCAATATTTGAATGTTGTTGAATTCAATAACTGGCAGCTACTTATTATCCTGTACAGTGCCTGGCTGATTGTTCCCCGACAAGCCGGCCCTTTGTACCCCCTTCTTACAAGGGCTTTTGTACCCCATTCTTGCAAGGACTTTACTGTAGGACTAGTGACATCATTTACCGCTCGCTCCCCAGAGAATACGACAATCTGATCGGTAATATTAGACTGGCCCTCGTCTCTAGAATATTGAGTTATTGATTAACTTGAATAATTTTGATCACTTGGTTGTCTAATTCTTAAGTTCGAAACTGGGGGGAGATGAACTAGGAGTAAAATGCAGCTGGGAAATTATTCATGAAAACTTAGGGGTTGGCAGCCAGTCTACGGTAGTATAAATATAAGGTACGGACCACAACCCATGTCCCCCATAATAACAACGAGTGATCTGGATCCGGGAAGACATCAAACAATAATAAAGGTAAAGTAGCACGCACTCCTCCATCCTCTTCTCCCTCCCTCCGTCTGACTTTACACGTACTCCTCCCTCTTCTTCTCCCTCCTCTCCTCCCTCCATCCATCTGACTTTACACGCACTCCTCCCTCCTCTTCTCCCTCCCTCCGT
>NW_018470985.1:0-684 GCF_002113885.1 Mizuhopecten yessoensis
TAATGGTAAAATACGAATCAGGTAAGGTGATTATGAATCAGTTTAAGTTAAATATATGATGAACCAAAGTGAGTATGAATTAGGTAAGGTGAAATATGAATAAGGTCAGGTGAGTATGAATAAGGTAAGGTGAATAAGAATTAAATAAGGTGAAATATGACTGATGTAAGATAATTATGAATTAGGTAATATAAGGTGAAATATGAATCAGGAAAGGTGCAATATGAAATATGTAAGGTGAGTATGGATTAGGTAAGGTGAGTATGAATAAGGTAAGGTAAGCAGAAATTAGGTAAGGTGAAATATGAATAATAGGCGAGTATGAATTAGGTAAGGTGAGTATGAATTAGGTAAGGTGAGTATGAATAAGTAAGGTAAGTATGAATTAGGTAAGGTGAAACATGAATTATATAAGATAATTATGAATTAGGTCAGGTGAGTAAGAATTAGATAAGGTGAGCAGGAATAAGGTAAGTATGTATGAATTAGATAAAGTGAATATGAATAAGGTAAGGTAAGCATACATTAGGTAAGGTGAAACGTGAGTTATATAAGAAATTATGAATTAGGTTATACAAGCAGGAAAGATGCAATATGAAATATGTAAGGTGAGTATGTATTACAAGTTATATCAGTATTTTTACATTTGCCCCCGCGCCGTCCCATTACAACAGTGTTAGAGGG
>NW_018470986.1:0-684 GCF_002113885.1 Mizuhopecten yessoensis
TTGAATAGCCCACCATCAGATGATGGTGGGCTAAAAAGAAATAAAGAAAAAAAAGATATTTATGTATTATGAGATATTGCCTGCTGAAACAGTGACTGAAAATGTACACTCGGCAGAATTGTAACACTTGCTCCTAAACAACACTGTATATGATTTTGACAACTGCAGACTTTCTGACCGAAACGCCATAATCATGTTGAAATCTTTTTAGTCTTTATGTTAAACTCGAACACTCTTTCCACACACACAGTGGATGCTAGTAATATTGAAGAATTAAACCTTCCTATGAAACACATGAACCTATCTAGATTACTCCCAGCTGCCGAGGAGTACAAAGAAAAGGCATGTTGAGTATAGATATTACAAATAAGTAAATATACTGGTATTAATATTGACATCCAATGAGAAGTTTAATTGTAACAATGTACTTTGGTTTAAATATATATAACATGTAGAGGTGTAACGATTCACCGATAATTGAGTATCAATGCATCATCACCGGGCATTTGCCGATAGTATCGTGATACTTTAAAAAAAGTGATGTAGGGGTCACCGTTTTTAGAGTGCTTATTTACCCTATACACAAAATAAAGTTCAGCATGTATTTCTTCTTGTTCCATCAACAAAAAGAATTATTATTTAAAAAACAGAAATGCCATACAATTCAGGAGATCGATCAATTAA
>NW_018470987.1:0-685 GCF_002113885.1 Mizuhopecten yessoensis
GGGGAACCTACATATAAAATTTGAGAAACATCCCTCTGGTACTTCCCGAGAAATAGCGATAACAAACTCTCAATATCAAAATCCAAGATGGCTGCCTGTCGGCCATGTTGTTTTTCCAATCAGTCTCAAAAAATGCCCTGCACAGCTAAGGACAAAGGGGAACCTACATATAAAATTTGAGAAAGATCCCTCTGGTACTTCTTGAGAAATAGCGATAACAAACTTTCACTATCAAAATCCAAGATGGCTGCCTGTCCATATTGTTGTTTTTCCAATCAGTCTCAAAAAATGCCCTGCACAGCTAAGGACAAAGGGGAACCTACATATAAAATTTAAGAAAGATCCCTCTAGTTCTTCCGGAGAAATAGCGGTTACAAACCCACACTATCAAAATCAAAGATGGCTGCCTGTCGGCCATTTTTTTTATCCGATCAGTCTCAAAAGTTGCCCTGCACAGCTAAGGACCAATGGGAAACTACACATGAAATTTGAGAAAGATCCCTTTAGTACTTCTTGAGAAATAGCGGAAACATTCTTTCACTATCAAAATCCAAGATGGCTGTCTGTCGGCCATGTTGTTTATCCGATCAGTCTCAAAAGTTGCACTGCACAGCTAAGGACCAATGGGAACCTACACATGAAATTTGAGAAAGATCCCTTTAGTGCTTCTTGAGAAATAGCGATA
>NW_018470988.1:0-685 GCF_002113885.1 Mizuhopecten yessoensis
CCTACTTCCAAAGATATATAACTATAGCAAGTTTGGTCAACAACACGAAAGTTATGCCGTGGACAAACTTCGGTATTAAAAATAAACAAAGGGCCATGATACTTAATTACATCGCAATGAACACCTTCTGTGGATGAAGCATGTATACTTCACATTGGCTCAAGATATATTTAACGGTTTAGATGTCATGCCGTGGACAAACTTCGATATAAAAATATATACAAAGGGCTATAACTCGGTATATAGATGGGCACAAGACCATATTCCAGTGCGAGAAATTCCGCATTCCAAAGATAAATGGTACGTTTGGTCAACGTAGATGAAATAGCATGGAACTCATACTCCGGGCAAACTTCGGTATTGAATTATTATTATTAATATCAAATGCTTAACGGCCCATCAACACATAATAGGTCAATGGGCCGAAAAAATCACCAATGCAAAAAAAAAAACATCAAACAAACATAAAGGTTAAAAGACGAACGTCAATTTGAAAATTGAAAGTGGCTATGATGACTCAAATTTTATCGAAAAGACCAACAGCTTTCAGATAGCCTAAAATTGAAGAGACAGGTATGTTTTCAAAAAGATATTTAAGACATGTAATGTTATCAAAGCAATTTTCTCGAGTTGACTTAAGGTCGACACAATCTAACAAGAAGTGTTTTACTGTAAATATTTCCTG
>NW_018470989.1:0-685 GCF_002113885.1 Mizuhopecten yessoensis
GTCACTGAATGAAACAGACAGGTCACTGAATGAGACAGAAGAGTCGTTGAAAGAGAAAGAAGAGTCACTGAAAGAGACAGATGAGTCACTGAAAGAGACAGAAGAGTCTGTGGGGTGACAGACAAGTCACTGAATGAGACAGAAGAGTCTGTGAGGAGACAGATGAGTCACTGAAAGAGACAGACAGGTCACTGAATGAGAAAGAAGAGTCAGTGAAAGAGAAAGAAGAGTCACTGAAAGAGACAGATGAGTCACTGAAAGAGACAGAAGAGTCTGTGGGGTGACAGACAAGTCACTGAATGAGACAGAAGAGTCTGTGAGGAGACAGATGAGTCACTGAAAGAGACAGACAGGTCACTGAAAGACCCAGACGAGTCACTGAATGAGACGGACGAGTCAGTGAAAGAGACAGACGGGTCAGTGAGGAGACAGACAAGTCACTAAATGAAACAGAAGAGTCAGTGTAAGAGACAGACGGGTCACTGAAAGAGACAAATTTTTAAACAAGTCACTGAATGAGACAGAAGAGTCTGTGAGGAGACAGATGAGTCACTGAAAGAGACAGAAGAGTCTGTGGGGTGACAGACAAGTCACTGAATGAGACAGAAGAGTCAGTGAAAGAAACAGAAGTGTCAGTGAAGAGACAGACAAGTCATGATCACTGAATGAGACAGAAGAGTCAGTG
>NW_018470990.1:0-685 GCF_002113885.1 Mizuhopecten yessoensis
AGTACAGTGTTATATGTAACAAAGTACAGTGAGGTATGTAACAAAATACAGTGAGATATGTAGCAAAGTACAGTGTGATATGTAACAAAGTACAGTGTGGTATGTGACAAAGTACATTTGATATGTGATGAAGTACAGTGTTGTATGTAACAAAGTACAGTGTGATATGTAACAAAGAACAGTGTGGTATGTGACAAAGTACATTTGATATGTGATGAAGTACAGTGTTATATGTAACAAAGTACTGTGTGATATGTAACAAAGACCTGTGTTATACGTAACAAAGTACAGTGTGATATGTAAAAAAGTACAGTGTGGCATGTGACAAAGAACAGAGTTATATGTAACAAAGAACAGTGTGGTATGTGACAAAGTACATTTGATATGTGATGAAGTACAGTGTTGTATGTAACAAAGTACTGTGTGATATGTAACAAAGACCTGTGTTATATGTAACAAAGTACAGTGTGATATGTAACAAAGTACAGTGTGGTATGTAATAAAGTACAGTGTGGTATGTAACAAAATACAGTGTGATGTGTAACAAAGTACATTGTGGTATGTAACAAAGTACAGTGTGATATGTAACAAAGTACAGTGTTCTATGTAACAAAGTACAGTGTGGTAAGTAACAAAGTAAAGTGTGATATGTAACAAAGTATTGTGTTATATGTAACAAAGTACA
>NW_018470991.1:0-167 GCF_002113885.1 Mizuhopecten yessoensis
CATGTAACAGCAATTCTACACTAGAAGTACAGGGAGGACATGTAATAGCATTTCTACACTAGAAGTACAAGGAAGAAATGTAACAGCAAGTCTACACTAGAAGTACAAGGAGGACATGTAACAGCAAGTATACATTAGAAGTACAAGGAAGACATGTAACAGCAAGT
>NW_018470991.1:287-685 GCF_002113885.1 Mizuhopecten yessoensis
TACACTAGAAGTACAAGGAAGACATGTAACAGCAAGTATACACTAGAAGTACAAGGAGGACATGTAACAGCAATTCTACACTAAAAGTACAGGGAGGGCATGTAACAGCAATTCTACACTAGAAGTACAAGGAAGACATGTAATAACAAGTCTACACTAGAATTACAAGGAAGAAATGTAACAGCAAGTCTACACTAGAAGTACAAGGAGGACATGTAACAGCAATTCTACACTAGAAGTACAGGGAGGACATGTAACAGCAATTCTACACTAGAAGTACAGGGAAACCATGTACCAGCAAGTCTAGACTAAAAGTACAAGGAAGACATGTAATAACAAGTCTACACTAGAATTACAAGGAAGAAATGTAACAGCAAGTCTACACTAGAAGTACAAGG
>NW_018470992.1:0-685 GCF_002113885.1 Mizuhopecten yessoensis
ACATAGTCATGGGAAACATAGGATCCGTGCCTATTCAGATACCCATCAATACATAGTCATGGGAAACATAGGATTCGTGCCTATTCAGATACCCACCAATACATAGTCATGGGAAACATAGGATCCGTGCCTATTCAGTTACCCACCAATACATAGTCATGGGAAACATAGGATCCGTGCCTATTCAGTTACCNTTACCCACCAATACATAGTCATGGGAAACATAGGATCAGTGCCTATTCAGTTACCTACCAATACATAGTCATGGGAAACATAAGATCCGTGCCTAGACAGTTACCCACCAATACATAGTCATGGGAAACATAAGATCCGTGCCTAGCCAGTTACCCACCAATACATGGTCATGGAAAACATAAGATCCGTGCCTAGCCAGTTACCCACCAATACATAGTAATGGGAAACATAGGATCTGTGCCTAGACAGTTCCCCACCAATACATAGTCATTGGAAACATAGGATCCGTGCCTTGACAGTTACCCACCAATACACATAGTCATGGGAAACAGAGGATCCGTGCCTATTCAGTTACCTCCCAATACATAGTCATGGATGCCTAGACAGTTACCCACCAATACATAGTCATGGGAAACATAGGATCCATGCCTATAGACAGATACCCACCAATACATAGTCATGGAAAACATAGGATCCATGCCTAGACAGA
>NW_018470993.1:0-685 GCF_002113885.1 Mizuhopecten yessoensis
TAACAGGTGGAGATAACTGTGACATGTATAGATATCTCAGACAAAAGTAACAGGTGGAGATAACTGTGACCCGTATAGATATCTCAGACAAAGGTAACAGGTGGAGATAACTGTGACATGTATAGATATCTCAGACAAAGGTAACAGGGGGAGATAACTGTGACCTGTATATATAGATATCTCAGTCAAAGGTAACAGGTGGAGATAACTGTGACATGTATAGATATCTCAGACAAAGGTAACAGGTGGACATAACTGTGACCTGTATATATAGATATCTCAGACAAAAGTAACAGGTGGAGATATCTGTGACCTGTATAGATATCTCAGACAAAGGTAACAGGTGGAGATAACTGTGACCTGTATAGATATCTCGGACAAAGGTAACTGTTAAGTAGGACAACCGTGGCCTTTGAATATATCTGAATACCTTGCGGAGTTGAAAGTCTTCTTCTATAATACCATCGACTGTCATGTGACGTTTCCACATCTCGTCAGTAACGACCCCGTACACACCTTCCTCCGGGTGGCATTGTTCCTCTGTCAGCTGTGGTCGCACAATCAAGAACTGACTGTACTGTCTGTCAGTCTCCTTGTTCTACAGTAGAAAACAAACATTACTTCACAAAAATATACCCCAACCTCTAAGGTAGTAAACTAACACTACCTCACAAACATATACCCC
>NW_018470994.1:0-685 GCF_002113885.1 Mizuhopecten yessoensis
TGGACTGACTCTATATGTTGGGAATGGTAATTTATTAAAGGGTCCGTGTAAAAAAACTTTTTTAGTCTCACTTAGAATAAGGTTGTCGACAGTGTTTTCGTCGTTTAAAGCTGACATTAGGTTTCGACATTCTTTAATGGGAAGAGCAGATTCTACCACCATAGTATCAAATCCATGAGTCAGTCCATCGCAAAAATAGTTCACAAATTCGCGGTCCGGATGACCGGTCAGTTCATAGCTCACTCGTTCAACATTGACCTGAGTTGTTGCCAATTGTCATTGACGGGGATTAATGTTATTGTCTCACTTTGGGGTTGTTTGTGTGTTTTCCGGCATGTCTTAGCTCCGTGATTGGTTGATTTGCAGTTCGAGCACATGTGGACGAAATTGCACAGACTGCCGTACTGACACCCCCATCATTATAATTGTTGCAAACTTCAGATCCATTAATCTTGATTCTTTTCCTGCCAAGTTTGTCCAATTTCTCCCCATTCCTGGCTTGTTGTTGGGGGTTCTTCAGGTTATTTGTGTTACCACTATATACAGACTTCTTAGATTGTTGCTGGGGACAGAACGACGTTTGATGTGTGGTCGAGTTACACAGTTGGCATGTGTTAGCCCTAGCATTGCCTATCACCAAGGCCAGAATGCCATTGTCTCTGAGGGCCCAGTTTACCCTTTGTCG
>NW_018470995.1:0-685 GCF_002113885.1 Mizuhopecten yessoensis
ATCATCCCCCATCCCACTATAAATCCTTGCACCCTTTCTCTTTCTCTTCCCTGCACATGTTTTACTTTATATATATTTATATTTATTTATATGAATTATAATATTGTCAGTACTGATCCATAGCTGCTGTTATGTCTATAAGGAGACGGATTTACATAAGTACTATGTACTTGTTTCTGGATCCTTTTCTGTATTTATAACCATGTACTATTGTAATTAAACATCAATAAAATAAAGTTTAACTAAACAATGCTAGACTCTCCTGCAAATTATACCAAAAAATGGGATTTGACCGTAAATACTGGGAAAACAAAAATTGTCGTGTTTAGAAATGGAGGGATATTAAGGGGAAATGAAATATGGTTTACCAAGGAAATAAATTGGATGTTGTCGATCAATTCAATTACCTTGGTGTACTATTGAATTTTAACGGAACATTTAGACATACTCAAAAGCAAGTTGCTGACCAGGGGAGAAAAGCTTTGTTTGCATTATTAAATGTCTGTAAGAGAAATTATTTTAATATAGAAACTCAATTGTCTGTTTTTGATACTTATGTAAATAGTGTTTTAAGTTACGGAGCAGAAGTATGGGGCTTCCATGCCGCACCAGACATCGAAAAACTGCATGTGAGATTCTGCAAACAAATATTAGGATAACATAAAAAAAACTAGTAATGTTATGG
>NW_018470996.1:0-685 GCF_002113885.1 Mizuhopecten yessoensis
TTATTTATCTATCAGGTAGAACATTTATTTATAAGGCAGAACATTGATCTATAAGATATAATATTTATCTATAAGGTAGAACATTTATCTATAAGGTAGAACATTTATTTATAAGGCAGAACATTGATCTATAAGGTAGAACATTTATCTATAAGGTAGAATATTTATGTACAAGGCAGAACATTTATCTATAAGGTAGAACATTTATCTATAAGGCAGAACATTTATTTATAAGGTAGAATATTTATTTATAAGACAGAACATTTATCTATAAAAATATTTATCTTTCTGAGTCACAGCTTGGATATAAGGTAGAACATTTATGTACAAGGCAGAACATTTATCTATAAAGTAGAACATTTATCTATAAGGTAGAACATTTATCTATAAGGTAGAACATTTATTTATAAGGCAGAACATTTATCTATAAGGTAAAACATTTATGTATAAGGCAGAACATTTATTTATAAGGCAGAACATTTATCTATAAGGTAGATTATTTATCTATAAGGTAGAACATTTATTTATAAGGCAGAACATTNACATTAATCTATAAGATAGAATATTTATCTATAAGGTAGATTATTTATCTATCAGGTAGAACATTTATCTATAAGGCAGAACATTGATCTATAAAAATATTTATCTATAAGGTAGAATATTTATGTACAAGGCAGAACATTTA
>NW_018470997.1:0-685 GCF_002113885.1 Mizuhopecten yessoensis
AACGTGAAATATGCGAGCAGTTCAAATACGTTCATCAGCGGCAAAATTTACTCCAGTAATGCCTCTCGGGTCGCCAGTACTAATCGCCAATTTTCGCATCTCCACTTCCGTCTCTTATACAAATAAGAAAAATGTCATTTTGAGTTTACGTATAAAAGTGCCATAGATCAGCTAGTTCTAAAAATATTCATTCAGGAAGCCTGTTTGACAAAATCGTTCTTGAGTTGGTTAGCACAATTTTCTAGCACACTGTTGTCATGTTGATATACCAATGAATTTGCGGCGGCAGGAAGATATTTCCACAAAAAAGTCGAATGCCCCTCTGCAGAAAGGAACTTTTCCTATCTGTATAAACACTTATGGACAATTTTCTGTAATATTCATTATATCTTTACATAACGTTATAGTATACGGGCGTGCCCATTCTTGCGCCGTATTGTAACGTATTGTTTTCGTGTTGTCAACAAAGCAGGACAACTGCGACGAACCTGCATAGCCTAGTTCCGTACAAAAGAAGGCATATAACCAGACCTGAAGACAGAAGGTGAGTAATATGTTTGGTTTTAAGTATTTTGTAAAATATTGCATAACATTGCATTTCGCTTCGCTGGAAAATATACTATTATGTTTTCATGTAACAACGCAAAACAAGTTGCAATAAGGTTCAATTTTGTCGTTTCCGATT
>NW_018470998.1:0-685 GCF_002113885.1 Mizuhopecten yessoensis
GACAACAACTTAAGTCGTACGTGTAAGACAACAACTAAAGTCATATGTGTAAGACAACAGCAAATGTCGTACGTGTAAGACAACCACTAAAGTCACAGTTGTACGACAACANCAGTTGTTCGACAACAACTAAAGTCATAGGTGTAAGACAACAGCTAAAGTCATACGTGTAAGACAATATCCAAAGTCATACGTTTAAGACAAATGCATAAGTCATACGTGTAAGACATTAGCTAAAGTCATACGTATAAGACAACAGCTAAAGTCATACGGGTAAGACAACAACTAAAGTCATACGTGTAAGAAAACAGCTAAAGTCAAACATGTAAGATAACAGCTAAAATCGTACGTGTTAGACAACAACTTAAGTCATATGTGTAAGACAACAGCTAAAATCGTACTTGTAAAACAACAACTTAAGTCATATTTGTAAGACACCAGCTAAAGTCATACATGTTTGTTTCTTTGTTTGTTTATGTTTAACGGCCCATCGACGGCTGTGGTCATTTAGGGCCATGGTGATATATTTATTCATTTTATTTTCTTAACAAACATGTGAGTAGCGAAGATAAAATCAGATAAAATGGTTCATTTTAAAAGCATTCCCATTGTATGTGTAGATAATAAAAAATAAAAAGGTGGTTAAAATAATAAAAGAGATAACGAATAGATGATATGGAATATG
>NW_018470999.1:0-685 GCF_002113885.1 Mizuhopecten yessoensis
GGGGCTAGGGTGGCGAATAGGACTCAAATGCACAAAGTGTACATACGTGTCCAGTGTGTATTCTCCGTACGAAGGAAGGAGGGAACCAGGCAGGAAAGGGAGAGACACCGTGCAGATGAATTCTGCAGTGCAAGTTGGACTGACACAGACAAGAATTGGCAATGCCGCACTGCGGCTCACCCTGATGAGTGCCAACATTCCTGCCCCCTCAGAGAGAGGAATGCAGAAGAGTTCCAATAAAGTATGTGACCAGATAGAGGAAATCAACAAAACCGACATGGGTGAACTGCGAAAGAGGGTAAAAGAAATCAACACGCACCGAGGAAACCCGCCAAACAAAGTAGACCTGATGGTGGATGCCACCTACAACAACCCAATTTATTCTGGTGCGGGGAAGACTCCGTTCCATCCAGCACCACAAGTTATGTTCAGCGCTATAGAACACAACACCAAGGACCAGTATGTGGTGGACCTTGTCACCAAAAACAAACTATGTAATATATGGCCACCCTGTGAAAGTGAACATACCTCACACTGTAAAGGTAACTTACCTCTGGCCTCATCAATTGGTAGTGAACAAGCATACTGCTACGAAAGTCTGGAGAACCTCAACAGAGACGGCCTGGAGGTGGACAAGCTAGTCACCGACTCAGATACAGGTGCATTCAAGGCTGCTGAAAAGCGA
>NW_018471000.1:0-685 GCF_002113885.1 Mizuhopecten yessoensis
CGATACACATACCTCACGATACGATACAAATCACAATACACATACTTCACGATAGGATACATATCACGATACACATACCTCACGATACGATACAAATCACGATACACATATCTCACGATACGATACAAATCACAATACACATACTTCACGATAGGATACATATCACGATACACATACTATCCCACGATACGATACATATCACGATACTACCTCACGATAGAATACATGTCACAATACACATACCTCACGATACGATACATATCACAATACACATATCCCACGATACGATACATATCACGATACACATACCTCACGATAGAATACGTCACAATACACATACCTCACGATACTATACATATCACAATACACATATCCCACGATACGAATCATGTCACGATAAACCACATAACTCACGATAGGATACATATCACAATACACATACCTCACCATACGATACAAATCACAATACACACAACTCACGATAGGATACATATCACAATACACATACCTCACGACACGATACAAATCACGATACACATACCTCACGATACGATACAAATCACGATACACATACCTCATGATACGATACATGTCACAATACACATATCTCACGATACGAATCATGTCACGATAAACATATCTCACGATACGATACAAATCACAATACACATATCTCACGATACGA
>NW_018471001.1:0-685 GCF_002113885.1 Mizuhopecten yessoensis
AAATACAATCTGTTTTACACTATTATGGAAATACAATCTGTTTTAACCCAAGAAACAGTTTTGAGAAGCTTGATCAATCGTGTTTTTCATTATTTTGAGCACTTTCCCGTCATACGATTTATTTTTGAATATTACATCACGGAATCAAAAAATGTATTCAAAAGTTGGTCCTCGGATGGGAAAGTGATGAAAGTTTTTTTTTTAAGTCTAGGAAACCCCATTACAATCATAGATATAGTGAATATGGCTATATTTACAGTAAACAATACCTAATATCTCAGCAGTTCAAAAATTCAAATTCAATTGGTTTGATATCTTTTCCATACATTTTCGCTACTAGAAATTATTTACTTATTATTCTTTTCCTGTATTCATAAATGCCGACGTGGGGAAATATTTGCAGTTTTCCGCCATAGCTATTTAAAAGTACTTTTTTTAGCTAGTCTTTTATTTGGTGGCTGAAAACGTGTAATGTAAATGAAATGTTATGTATAAGTATTGATATATTTGACTGTAAACTCTTACTATTTAGTTAGTGTTATATCTGTATTGTACAGCATGTATGTAATGATTATACAATTCATGTGTATATGCATAAATGAATTTTAAATTATTAACCTGAAATTTGATAAACAGACAATTAAATGTTTATTGTTTTATTTTATCAATTTCATATCCCCCCCCC
>NW_018471002.1:0-685 GCF_002113885.1 Mizuhopecten yessoensis
AGAAATATGTAAACAACGAAAATATTACTACACAAGGAACACATGAAGAGCGCGCTAAAGTATTAGCTGAATTATGGAGTACCTAAATTTATGTGAGCAAAATTTACAGTGATATTTGATTGTATATGCTTTTCGACGGTAGCTTTTGGTGGTACTCTTGTTTTTGTTACCTAGTTGTTTTTTGACATCACTTGAGTCTGTTTTAGAGACTGGGTGATTTAGTGTTGTTACTACCTGTGAGTTCTTCCTCTTGTCTGAAGTGTTGTTTGTGAGACTGGATGGGGCAGGTACCTGGTGTGGGTTGGGCCTTCTGTTCTCTAGTCGTTGTTTCTTTTCTTCTCTTTGCTGTTTTGTCAGATCCTTAGTGAGGATTACACTATTGAGTCCTTCTGGGGCCCTGTCTTTTATAGAACGGGCATTTTCGAGCAGGAGTTTCCTTTGTTGTTTGCTGTCTAGAACAGCAACTAGTGGTCTGATGAAATTGACCCAATTCTTCTATCCGACACATGCACTTCTAGCTTTGCTGACGTAATTGACATCGGAAATGACATATCTGACCACCAAGCGACGACTGTTGAACTGACTGTTGGCCCGAATATCACAAGAGCTTACAAAAGGAAAATAACATGTTATGGCGACTCAAATTACGAACTTTTTAACATTAAATTAGACGAGACAGACTGGC
>NW_018471003.1:0-685 GCF_002113885.1 Mizuhopecten yessoensis
CATGTTTGTGTATTTATACTAGTGTTTGATACACATTCTTAGCCGTTGGGTTACAGGGGTGGAGGAGAGACTCTCCTTGGCAAATACATATCGTGGACAATCTTCAGGTCAACCTGGACAGGATTTCCCCCATACCCTACTCAAGAAAATGTTACTAAAACATATCATATTGTTAACACTATATTAACAATAAGAGGCTCAATGTCTATATGGAGGGTCCCGGGTACTATTGCGAAATGCAACAGCCAATATTGAAAATGTCAAGCTTGAAAGCAAACGCGAGGGGGCTATAACCTTATCAGAATGGAAGTCTTCCTCATGGAAACGTTTATTATTTGATGCGAAATCCTGTATTTGGCTCTGTTTGATTTCACATTGGGCAACAACTGCACAGCATGTATACGGTTTCTGGCAATCCCGTAGTCAATAGGAATTAGTTTCATTACGTATCAAAGCTTTGTTGTAGATAATAATTATAGAGTTGAATCTTCAGTTTCAATCGAGTTGTTGATCATTGCAGCCTCCATGAAGTTTTCCATATCTTTAACTTCTTACTGTGCTGACTGAAATACAAAACACAATTCGTTGATTTTATTGTTTTCATCGTAACAAACAATATATAACATTCATGTTTATAACCAATTTCTATAGACTTGTCGGGGGCAAATGCAGAATTTTGTCACAA
>NW_018471004.1:0-685 GCF_002113885.1 Mizuhopecten yessoensis
AATGTACTACGGTACAGTACCGGCGTCTCTAGGTACTAGGTAATGCACTACGGTACGGGACCGGCGTATCTAGGTACTAGGTAATGTATAACGGTTCGGGACCGGCGTCTCTAGGTACTAGGTAATGTACCACGGTACGGGACCGGCGTCTCTAGGTATGTAATGTTCTACGGTACGGAACCGGCATCTCAAGGTACTAGGTAATGTACCACGGTACGCAACCGGCGTCTCTAGGTACTAAGTAATGTACTACGGTACGGGACCGGCGTCTCTAGCTATGTAATGTTCTACGGTACGGACCCGGCATCTCAAGGTACTAGGTAATGCACCACGGTACGCAACCGGCGTCTCTAGGTACTAGGTAATGCACTACGGTACCTACGTTACGTAACCGGCTTCTCTAGGTACTAGGTAATGTACCACGGTACGCGACTGGCGTCTCTAGGTACTAGGTAATGTACCACGGTACGCGACCGGCGTCTCTAGGTACTAGGTAATGTACTACGTTACGGTACCGGCGTCTCTAGGTACTAGGTAATGTACCACGGTACGGGACCGGCGTATCTAGGTACTAGGTAATGTATAACGGTTCGGGACCGGCGTCTCTAGGTATGTAATGTTCTACGGTACGGAACCGGCATCTCTAGGTACTAGGTAATGTACCACGGTACGCAACCGGCGTCTC
>NW_018471005.1:0-685 GCF_002113885.1 Mizuhopecten yessoensis
GCATATTACCCTAGCAAGCCAGAAATGAGTTTGAGTTGCTGCCCTGTTGATACGAGAGGATACAAACTTACATATAAATAAGTGACAATGAACATGTTCCATAATATACACAGATACACGTATTAGAAAACAAATCTATATAATTATATAATATTTATGACATCTAGTGAACATATTGCTGCATAATGATTTTAAATGTCAGATTATTTAGTTTAGATGTATATTAAAAGTAAGTATTGCGAATTAATAACGTGTGTTCTTTATTTTGAAATTAATGTCCAATCAATACATTAACCACAGGTGGATAATAGTTGGTTCTCTGTAATGATGGCGTGTCGGCTAGTTTCTCAAGTGATGGTCGAGGCAAGACTCATATGATTTAACAGTTTTTAATGAGATCATCTCAAATGGTAAGTTGATCCAAATATGAACATTTCAAGGATTTTGTCCTCATCATTACCCCAATGTTATCTACCAAATAACATGTTTTGGTCTCAAATATGAAACTCATTTGAACATCGACCATTAACCAGAAATGAAGCTTAATGGAGAAAATTAAAGAAAGGAAAACATTCTATCAATTACAAACGATCTATTTTTTTTACAAGTATATTACAGTGTATCAGTAAGCTATATTTTTCTATTTGCATATATTCTATATTTACATATGAATTACTTTTAACCG
>NW_018471006.1:0-685 GCF_002113885.1 Mizuhopecten yessoensis
GTGACGTTCAGAGACTCTTTGCCGTTAAAATGGTTAGAATTGTAGACTTATGTTGTATCCCTAAATTTCTTTGTACAAAATGATTGACTGATATCGATATCAATATATTGCACTATGTTCGTTCCGGTATTGTATTCTTAAATTCCTAAATGATTGCATCATTTTGTGTTATTACCTGTAGAATGCGATTGGTTTAAATGTGTTGTTGTTATGTAGAGTATAGGTTAATTGTATAACTATTTATCTGTAGGCGGTCTATATTTAACCCAGGGCTGTAAGTAAAATATATCTATACACACGTGACCTAAGGCTGTAAAAATGCCACGTATACATACACGTGTTTTAGTAAGGTTGTTACAATACAAAATAACAACATTCAAACTCAATATTTTTCTTTATTTTTCTGTCTTGATTTCATTATCCTTATAAACATGCCGATTTTATTTGTTTAAAGTTGGTTTTACTATGATTTTTATATAACCATGATATTATGTTNAATAATACCATTGTTTTATAACATACACGTTTTAGTCTCTATCTTAAAGTTTAATTTACGTTATTAATTTTTCTCAAATTATTTTCGTTTTTGCTGAGCTGGTTTGTTTCATCTAATGAAAAGCATACATCTCTCTTTAGCAACTGGCTTGTTGGTCTAGGGGTATGATTCTCGCTTTGGGTGCGAGAG
>NW_018471007.1:0-685 GCF_002113885.1 Mizuhopecten yessoensis
ACCGAACCGATTTCCGGAAATCCTTATCGGTGATTCGATTCGAAAATTCTGATTCACAAAGCACTGATAATTTCGGTGCTCCGCACACCCTTACCAGGTACTGGCCTTAAGTCGGTGTTATTTCTCTGGGAACGCCAGCTTTACTCCACCACCAAAACCTGGCTCATTCTTAAATGACCATAGCCATTAATTGGACATGAAACACAAACAAACCAAACAAACCAAACATCAAGATTTTATATCATTTCAATGACTGATGTATTTCTTATAAGGATCCCTGTCCCACTGCAATCCAGTTTTTTTTCTACACAGTAACCTCCCCTTAATTTCATTTTCGAAATAACTTTAGCACAGTTGAGACCAGAGCACATTCGTTGACCAGATAAATATCTCAGTTGTTGAGCGACAGTCATATGATCATAGGACCAGAGTTGGAATCCCGGTCTAGCTCTGCAGATTTTTCACACTCAGAACAATGCTGTTGATTATGTCCTGCTTATTTTATCTGAATTATTTTTTTATATCAAGCAAGTTATGGCTTTCTTTTCAGAAATGATTTGTTAGACCTCTAGTCAGGCTGAGAAAAAACAAACAGTTTCGAATGTGAAGTTACAGTTTTTGGCAGTGGTTTGTTTATTTGTGTTTGTGTTTTACGTCCTATTAACAGCTATGGTCATTTAAGGTT
>NW_018471008.1:0-685 GCF_002113885.1 Mizuhopecten yessoensis
CAAAACAGTTTTTATCCTCAATATTTAAGACAATGTTGGAATTGGATTTTTTTACCTTTTCATATTATAGATCTTTCAAATGTTGCCACAGTTTCAAAGGTTATCCCCCTTGCTACATGTACGTACAAAATTACTCTAAACACCCTAGCTTTGGTCCAAATGTAGCTGTAAGAAATTCTCCTGTCCCTGTGATGTTGTCAACAGTTACTCTTTCTAATTCATACTGGCATTTATCAATATTTGTTCAAGTTCTAATGAACTAGTACCTTTTACTATATTATATTTCATTTTTAGGTATATTTAGCCGAGATTCGTAGATGAGTATAGTCAGACGAAACTGACCTGTCGCGTTGACCTATCGTGGACTATTTTCTGGTTTACGCAACAGTTCATAGTTCCCGTGTGTGGGGTATAAAATACGCGGCCTGTGACGTCACGGCTATTTCGCATACTTTAAAAAACTTTTTGCTTTTGTGTTTTTCAAGACACTTTTTTTGAACTGTTTTATATGTGTCCGCTTTGTTAGAAAGGGAACTAATTTCAAAGAAGCTACATCCAGTTCGAATCAACCCTGAACTTAAAACACAGTAGTAAGACTTGTGTACAGATTAAAGTTTGAGGTTCATATACATATAAACTTTATTTATTTAACAACAATTACGAAACAAGTTATTTCAACTTATAT
>NW_018471009.1:0-685 GCF_002113885.1 Mizuhopecten yessoensis
ATATTAGGTTGCTATTTTAATATTGAGTTTTAGATTAAAGTATCGCAGATATGATTCAAAATATTCATGATCAAAATTATAATGGATTTTACGGATTCAGGTTTTGAAAGAAACTAGGTTGATTTTTGTTTTCCGTTTAGTTGCCAATATGGAGTTGCATTAACGATGCTGAGTATAATGCCTTGAGGAGTTTATGTTGAAAACACTGAAGTTGCTCATTGTCATTCATATTAACATTCATGTAGCAATCACGTCTACTCTGAGTGTATGGTAGATAAGCCGGATATACTATTAGTGTGATGACACCTGTAACGTTTCATTTCGTGTGTCGTGACTATGAAAAAGCTGCATTTGGGTTATAAAATATTTTTTGAATCATTGAAAAGGCTATTGAGCACGGGAATGAGAAACAATAGAAAAACAAATTATAAAACATTAACACGAAAACACGCTGCGTATTTGTATTTTGTTTTCGTTGTACGTTGTAAAACACCTACACTCTATCACAAGTGTCGGTAACGACATTTAAACATACAGACTTATCTTAGGTGTCCCTGATCGACAACCAGAGGCGTCCGGAACAAGCACTTGATATTGGGTTTGCTTTGAACCTCTGTTTCCTGATAACCGATTAAAACTGATGATTACTAGACAGATGACAAGAGACGCATCTACCAAATATTTT
>NW_018471010.1:0-686 GCF_002113885.1 Mizuhopecten yessoensis
GGGTGAAGGTCATTCATTTGAACAAACTTTGTAGCCCTTCATCTACTCTTGCTACTGGCCAAATATCATCACCCTGGGCATTTTGGTTATTCAGAAGAAGTTGTTTAATTTTTTAAACCTATTTGACCCTTGTGACCTTGAATATGGGTGAAGGTCATGCATTTGAACAAACATTGTAGCCCTTCATCTCTGCATGCTACTGGCCAAAGATCATCACCCTGTGCATTTTGGTTATTCAGAAGAAATTGTTGAATGTTTTTCACATATTTGACCCATGTGACCTTGAATATAGATGAAGGTCATTTATTTGAATAAACTGTGTAGCCCTTTATCTCAGCATGCTACTGGCCAAATATCATTACCCTGGGCATTTTGGTTATTCAGAGGAAGTTGTTTCAAATTTTTAACCTATTTGACCCCTGTGACCTTGAATATGGGTGAAGGTCATTTATTTGAATAAACTGTGTAGCCCTTTATCTCAGCATGCTACTGGCCAAATATCATTACCCTGGGCATTTTGGTTATTCAGAAGAAATTGTTGAATGTTTTTCACATATTTGACCTCTGTGAACTTGAATATGGGTGAAGGTCATTCATTTGAACAAACTTTGTAGCCCTTCATCTCAGCTAGCTACTGAATTAATATCATCACCCTGTGCATTTTGGTTATTCAGAAGAAATTGTTG
>NW_018471011.1:0-686 GCF_002113885.1 Mizuhopecten yessoensis
GTACCCTTTTTGATTTTTCTATAGTTTTGTACCCTTTCTGACTTTCTATGGTTTTGTACCTTACTGACATTTCTATAGTTTTGTACCCTTTTTGACTTTTCTATAGTTTTGTACCCTTTTTGACTTTTCTATAGCTTTGTTCCCATTCTGACTTTTCATTAGTTTTGTACCNACTGACTTTTCTATAGTTTTGTACCCTTTTTGACTTTTCTATAGTTTTGTACCCTTTTTGACGTTTCTATAGCTTTGTTCCCATTCTGACATTTCTATAGTTTTGTACCTTACTGACTTTTCTATATTTTTGTACCCTTTTTGACTTTCTATAGTTTTGTACCCTTTTTGATTTTTCTATAGTTTTGTACCTTTCAGACTTTTCTATAGTTTTGTACCCTTTTTTACTTTTCTATAGTTTTGTACCCTTTTTGACTTTTCTATAATTTTGTACCCATTCTGACTTTTCTATAGTTTTGTACCCTTTTTGACTTTTCTATGATTTTGTACCCATTCTGACTTTTCTATAGTTTTGTACCCTTTTTGACTTTTCTATAGTTTTGTACCCTTTTTGATTTTTCTATAGTTTTGTACCCTTTCTGACTTTTCTATGGTTTTGTACCCTTTTTGACTTTTCTAAAGTTTTGTATCCATTCTGACTTTTCTATAGTTTTGTACCCTTTTTGACTTTTCTA
>NW_018471012.1:0-686 GCF_002113885.1 Mizuhopecten yessoensis
AGTTCTTAAACAGTACCTGTTGATAACGACAGCTTTCCATAAAAATGATATAAGGTAGTGCTTTGGAAATATATGAAACAGCAAAACAACGAAATGATTGTTTCCATCATGAAACTGCAATTATTTCTGTTATATAATTGTATTATATGTCAATGACTTGTTTGATAACTCAATCCATCAGTGACAAGCTTTGCTTTCACGCTAGATACCAAACTTAAGGTAAATATGTTATTATAAATTAAAAGAAATATAAGTGATATTGATGTATTTGATAAGTTGTACCTCACTTACATTGCGGGGTTAAGGATACATTGTGAACATGTATACATAAATGACAAATGGCCTGACTATTAGTTTTTGTTTATGTTATTGTAGACGATAGAATTTTTTGCAAAATGTGAAATGAGCAAAAACCTGTACCACTACATTATTAAATCAAGGAAATTATTTTAGAAATTAACCATTTTATAGTAGACAAAAATATTGTGTTGACATATATGTAGGTGTCCTGTGTGAGTGAAGCTGAAAACCAAAACGGGAAAGACCCTGGAAAGGCTGAAAACCAAAACAGGAAAGACCCTGGAAAGGCTGAAAACCAAAACAGGAAACACCCNTACCCTGGAAAGGCTGATGCTACAGTAAGTAAAACTTTTGCTATCTTGATACTGATAAAATGATTAATCAAT
>NW_018471013.1:0-686 GCF_002113885.1 Mizuhopecten yessoensis
TATAGGAACCTCAAATTATTAATATTATTATAGACAAATACCAAAATTCCCCCAGCCAGGTCTGTCACCACCCAGAAATGCACTCATGCAAGGGACAGGGCTAAGATATACAACATAGTAATAAGTGAACTATAGTTTACAGGTTGATTTTGAAGAAAAATATACAAGCCCAACTCATGCTTCATAGTGAACATAGACATTTTTTACTAGTTCGGGGCATCTGACTTGGCAATTAGAGGGACATATTTTCTATACTATTTCACCTGGGGTAACCAGATTTGGTGAACAACGACAGCTTTGGATGGCAGCGTGCACAGTGCAAAAATTTAGAAGGTCACTCCAGTTGTATGACCTCACTGTGACCTATGCTTTGACCTTTGACCTTTACATTTGAAAATATTTGTCCTGGGGCATATCATCTATACTATTTCACATGCAGTAACCATGCAGATTTGGTGCGTAAGGTTTAGGTTACATATCTTTTATACTTTGTTACCTGGAGTAACTAGATTTGGTGTACGAGGACATCTTGGGATGTCCGAGTGTACATAATTAGGTCATTGTGATCAATGACTTGACCTTGACCTTTGAATTTAAACATGTTTGCCCGGGGCATATATTCTATACTATTTCACCCTGATTAACCTGATTTGAAGAACAAGGACATCTTGGGATAGAGGAGTGAA
>NW_018471014.1:0-686 GCF_002113885.1 Mizuhopecten yessoensis
TTTTTTTTCGCTATTCATGATATTTTTTAAAAATGCCCACAAGGTTTTGTTTTCATTTCAGAGAATATTAATCAAAGCTTACAATAGTCATCGGCTGGAAAAAACTGGTAACGATGAGTAGTTTTGTGAGTGGTATGAGGATCCTTAAAGTAGTATTTTCAAAAGGAACAGCCATTACATAAGTCTAAATGTAGGTCAACCGATTACTGTAAACATACTTATTTTAGTGGAAATCTTATTTTAGTACTTTTGCCTTCATTATGGTCATGCCAATTGAACTGACTAAAAAAACAATCTTTTTGATTAATTGTTTATTAGAGTGCCAATTCATCAATGCATCGATTTGATAAAATTTGATGTGCTAAAATTTGAATGTTAAAATAAATATGTTTACAGTGAATGCACTATACATATGACAACGTGCTTTAAAAACATGAAGAACAGACAATAAACACCATTTCTGGTTATTTTTACTTAATTTAATGGTGATTTTAACCACAATTTATACACAACAAAAACAAGAATTTAAGTTCAAAAATGTATTGAGTCAAAATTTAAAGTAACTTGTTCAGGTTATATTAGTTATCTTTTGGCATTCTTAGGGGCTTCTCTCTGTTACTTAATCTAACTACAGCATAGTTGTTACAGACATATCTTTTTACAGCAAAAGAAAATTAAAACAACAC
>NW_018471015.1:0-686 GCF_002113885.1 Mizuhopecten yessoensis
TTTCTCTCTGTTCATCAGTAAGTAACTACATCAACATCTCTGTCTGTAAATCAGTATGTAACTACATCAGCATCTCAGTCTATACATCAATAAGTTACTACTGCAACATATCTGTCTCTACATCAATAGGTTACTAATGCAACATTTCTGTCTATACATCAGTAAGTAACTACATCAACATATCTGTCTCTACATCAATAAGTTACTACTGCAACATATCTTTCTGTACATCAGTAAGTAATTGCAGCAACATTTAAGAATGTACATCAGTTAGTAATTACATCAACATCTCTGTCTGTACATCAGTAAGTAACTTTATTAATTCTCTGTCTGTACATCAGTAAGTAATTACATCAATATCTCTGTCTGTTCATCAGTAAATAACTACATCAACATATCTGTCTGTANCTGTACATCAGTAAATAACTTTATCAATTCTCTGTCTGTACATCAGTAAGTAACTATATCAACATATCTTTCTGTACATCAGTAAGTAACTACATCAACATATCTGTCTGTACATCAGTAAGTAACTATATCAACATCTCTGTCTGTACATCAGTAAGTAACTTTATCAATTCTTTGTCTGTACATCAGTAAGTAACTACATTCACATCTCTGTCTGTACATCAGTCAGTAATTACATCAACTTCTTTGTCTGTACATCAGTCAGTAATTACATCAAG
>NW_018471016.1:0-686 GCF_002113885.1 Mizuhopecten yessoensis
CAGATTGTCGGTATACTTGAGTATTTGTGTTGTACAGGTTGTAGGAATACAGGAGTAATTGTGTTGTAAAGTTTGTCAGTATACAGGAGTATTTGTGTTGTACAGGTTGTCGGTATACAGGAGTATTAATGTTGTACAGGTTGTCAGTATACAGAAGTATTTGTGTTGTACAGGTTGTCGGTATACAGATGTATTTGTGTAGTACAGGTTGTCAGTATACATATGTATTTGTGTAGTACATATTGTCTGTATAAAGATGTATTTGTGTAGTACAGATTGTCGGTATACAGATGTATTTGTGTGGTAAAGTTTGGCGGCATAAAAATGTATTTGTGTTGTAAAGTTTCTCGGCATAAAAACGTATATTTGTATATTACAGGTGGTAAGTATACAGTAGTATTTGTATGGTACAGGTTGTCGGTATACAGGAGTATTTGTGTTGTAAAGTTTGTCAGTATACAGGAGTATTTGTGTTGTACAGGTTGTCGGTATACAGATGTATTTGTGTGGTAAAGTTTGGCGGCATAAAAATGTATTTGTGTTGTAAAGTTTCTCGGCATAAAAACGTATATTTGTATATTACAGGTGGTCAGTATACAGTAGTATTTGTATGGTACAGGTTGTCGGTATACAGATGTATGAGTGTTGTAAAGTTTGTCGGCATAAAAATGTATTTGTGTTGTAAA
>NW_018471017.1:0-686 GCF_002113885.1 Mizuhopecten yessoensis
AATATTAAAGGGTCAAAGGACTTCTACAAAATACCATGCAAAAAATAATTTCACAGCAACAGGTAAAAAAAAGTGAAATGAAATATTTAATCTAGATGATTAAACATGGAATGGTATATATGAAACACTCTTTCAAGTTTCGAAAAATTCTAAGTTACACTGGTTACAATATAGAATAAATCATCACATTTTAACAACCAATTCGCATATATTAAAGATAGGATTGGTAGAAACTCCATACTGCTTTTTTTTAATAAATAGAAACGATAGTTCATATGCTATGGGAGTGTGAAAAAGTAGTCATGTTTTCAGAACTTTGAATTTTTATTAGACTCATTATTTATTCCATTTACTTTTAATAAGGAAACTTTCATTTTTGGCATGCATAACTATAAAAGTACTAACTATACAATTGATAACCTTATACTACTAATAATGAAACAGTATATCTATTGATCAAGATACATGCAACACACTCTATCAATTCATGCTTTAAAAAATGCTTTTATAGATCACTACAGAATTCAAAAAATATATATATTTCTATAGGCAAAGGAGTGGATATTGCTTTAAAAATGGAAAATTCTTGGATAACATGGAATAAATTATTAGGAATCACTCCCAATCCCTGACAAACACAAAAAAAGGATAGAATACATGTGTATATTTTACCTCTGTTAGTTAAA
>NW_018471018.1:0-686 GCF_002113885.1 Mizuhopecten yessoensis
GTACAATTATACTTCATGTACAATTATACTTCATGTACAATTATATTATATGTACAATTTTTTTTTTGTAAATTTTGTCATTACATAAAGATCCTCACACACATTCTCTTTCACACAAAAAACTGTATATGGATGTGTACATGCATCACCATCATCATTGCTACAATACACCTCACCCACAAACAATCTGCATCCTCATCATCATCATCGTCATCATCATCATCGTCATCATCGTCATCATTATGAAAATATAGCTACCAATGCATCAATACGTATATGTACAATAACACTGGATGTATAGCTACAATGTCGTGTATCTTCCCCAGTCTATTGTTGTTCCATACCTACCTACCAATGTTCTACCTGAATCCGTCGGTATACAAATAAAAGATTTCTATTGATTGGCTTTGTGCGATCTTTTTGTGTTTATTGTCAAGAATGTATCAAAACTGACTATTATTTCATATCCGAAAGAAGTAACAGGTCTGAGGTTTATATTAAGGTGTTTCAATGAAACATCAATACTTGTATAAATTCTTTATTATCAACATCAAACGTCCATTATCGATCTGCGAACCGGATGTAGCAACGTGTCTATCATCTAACGTCATAAATATGTGTTCCACCTTATATTAGCTAGCCTGGTAACACGTCTGTATATATCAGTGTTTACTCCCAGTGTAATA
>NW_018471019.1:0-686 GCF_002113885.1 Mizuhopecten yessoensis
TTACCATGGTGTTTTATAGGTGTGACATGTTACCATGGTGTTTTAAAGTGTGACATGTTACTATGGTGTTTTAAAGGTGTGACATGTAACCATGGTGTTTTATAGGTGTGCCATGTTACCATGGTGTTTTATAGGTGTGACATGTTACCATGGTGTTTTATAGGTGTGACATGTNATGACATGTAAACATGGTGTTTTATAGGTGTGACATGTAACCGTGGTGTTTTATTGGTGTGACACATATGTAACCATGGTGATTATCAGTTTGACATGTAACTGTGGTGTTTAATAGGTGTGATATGTCACTGGTATTTTATAGGTATGACATGTAGACATGGTGTTTTATAGGTGTGACATGTAACCGTGGTGTTTTATTGGTGTGACACATATGTAACCATGGTGATTATCAGTTTGACATGTAACTGTGGTGTTTTATAGGTGTGATATGTCACTGGTATTTTATAGGTATGACATGTAGACATGGTGTTTTATAGGTGTGACACATATGTAACCATGGTGTTTTATAGGTGTGTCATATAACCATGGTGTTTTATAGGTCATGTTACCCTTAAGGGTGGTCAGGTTACAGAGTTAGTTGTTGTGACATGTAACCATGGCATTCTACCGGTCAGAGGGTTAGAGGTTCAGTGTGTGTAGGTGTTGTTACCAGTACAGTGCAGACTGGT
>NW_018471020.1:0-686 GCF_002113885.1 Mizuhopecten yessoensis
GCCCTCAGCCCCCTGGGTGGTCAGCCCCACCATTTGTACAATTTTTGAATCCCCACCACCTAGGGATGCTTCCAGTCTAATAGGGTTGATATCCATCACTTAGTTCCAGAGAAGAAGTCGCTTAAAGCAATATAGCCAAATTGCCCCATTTTGGCCCCGCCCCTCAGCCCCCTGGGGGGTCAGCCCCACCATTTGTACAATTTTTGAATCCCCACCACCTAGGGATGCTTCCAGTCAAATTTAGTTAAATTCCAATCAGTGGTTAAGAAGAAGAAGAAGTCGTTTAAAGAAATTGTTGACGGACGGACGGACGGACGGACGCCACGGTATGGCATAAGCTCACCCTGGTCCTTTGGACCCGCTGAGCTAAAAATCACCACTTCAGCATCCATTTTGAAAATGTGTATTAATGTGTATTTCTTGCACTTCAAAAAAGGCCAAAATTTCACCTTTTTTGACACTAGATTGATTACTTAAATTGTCATTGTGTTGCCATATTTTTAATTGTAGCAGGTTTAATTTTGCTGTACATTTTTATAATGTTCAATATGATAAAAATAATAGGCAACAATCAGGAAAATTATACATTATTGATATAATATTACATATCTAGTGTTACTGAAGCACTTTTGATTTTTGATCCCGAAAAAGGTAAAAAATAACACAAATGATAATGGGACAAAAAA
>NW_018471021.1:0-686 GCF_002113885.1 Mizuhopecten yessoensis
GTACACGACACCGGCTATAACCTCCAGGACCCCCTAACCTGTACAAGACATAGGCTATAACATACAGGACCCCCTTACCTGTACACGACACCGGCTATAACATACAGGACCCCCTAACCTTTACACAACACAGGCTATAACATACAGGACCCCCTAACCTGTACACGACACCGGCTATAACCTCCAGGACCCCCTAACCTGTACACGACATAGGCTTTAACCTCCAGGACCCCCTAACCTTTACACAACACAGGCTATAACATACAGGACCCCCTAACCTGTACACGACACCGGCTATAACCTCCAGGACCCCCTAACCTGTACACGACATAGGCTATAACNCCTAACCTGTACACGACACAGGCTATAACCTTCAGGACCCTCTAACCTGTACACGACACCGGCTATAACCTCCAGGACCCCCTAACCTGTACACGACACAGGCTATAACATACAGGACCCCCTAACCTGTACACGACACAGGCTATAACCTCCAGGACCCCCTTACTTGTACACGACACAGGCCATAACCTTCAGGACCCCCTAACCTTTACACGACACCAGCTATAACCTCCAGGACCCCCTAACCTGTACACAATACAGGCTATAACATACAGGACCCCCTAACCTGTACACAACACAGGCTATAACATACAGGACCCCCCAACCTGTACACGACACCGGCT
>NW_018471022.1:0-686 GCF_002113885.1 Mizuhopecten yessoensis
CATCTTTGGAAATCCTGTGTTGTAAGTTTGTCAGTCAGCAATTGAAAGTTATCACATAATTCATAATATCCAGATAAAGCTTCTGAATACCGAATAAATGGCGAAATTTTAATATCAAATGTTGGAGAGGAAGATATTACTTCAAGAAAATATATATTTACTATCAGAACATCAAACTCGCCCCGCTTATCGTGCTACTTAGTGGAAAGCCATCCCTGTTGGTCATATTGTAAGTAAAGATCAAGGCAAGCGAGTTAAGAAAATGGGATTTCTAGTTTGGGAAGTATATATACGATCCTCGTTATAAACTCTTTTTTTTGTTGCTTTTTTAAAGGTAAACGTTCCGTCGATATATCCTAAATTAAAGTATTTGACCGTGTTTGTCAAAGTTAAAAGCCCTGGTACGCTCTTCACAATTTCGAGCCTAATGGTCATCGGATTGCAAAATTCAGTGGCATAAATTTACCTGTGATATTGTTTCACATTCTCTACCTACAATTTAGTAAAAATGGTCAACAAACGTACAGTTACCTACATTTTAAGAATAACTATCTCAAAGCATACATTTACCTACAGTATGAATATAATGGTCACCAAACATACATTTACCTACGGTATGAATATAATGGTCACCAAACAACCATTTACCTACAGTATAAGAATAATAGTCACAAAACGTACATTTA
>NW_018471023.1:0-686 GCF_002113885.1 Mizuhopecten yessoensis
AAAACTCCTTCAGAAGCAAACAACATTTATTATCTTTGAATATAAAGAAAATACCATAACTTTATTGGAAAAATCATTTTATTATATTTAGGTTTTCCTCAGTCATGTGAAGGACCCCCTTCTGACAGTACTGCCAGCAAAAGTGGTGGAAAAACCAGGAATCAAACATATGACTGAAAGTGGGGTAGTTTTCCTCGATGACACCAATGAAGAAGTGGATGTTCTTCTGTTCTGCACTGGTTACCGAACTCATTTTCCCTTTCTGTCCAAAGACGTATTGCAAATTAACTGCCAGCGCGTTACACCAGTGTACAAGCACATTGTGCACATTAAATTCCCCACCCTGTTCTTTGTCGGTATTCCAAAACTTCTGAGTTATTTCCCACAAAGCTTCGAAATAGCAAAAGCTATAGTTGCCATTTTGAATGGTACTGTCATACTACCGTCAGAAGACCAGATGTCGGATGATGCCGAAAACGATTTCGCCCAGAGAAAGAAAGAGGGGCTGGATGACTCTCAAGCTCACTTCATGGGGGATGGAGATCGTCAATGGCGCTTCAACAAGGATATAGCAAAGATGGCAGGGCTCGATCCTCTCCCTACTTCTTTTCAGCGTCTCTGGGACTACGTAATAGTTCAAAGAGATCATCATTTCCTCACTTTCCGCAAACAGAATTTTGATATTA
>NW_018471024.1:0-686 GCF_002113885.1 Mizuhopecten yessoensis
ATATAAGAACCTCGAATTATTAATTATTATTATTATTATTATCATAGATATATGGACTTCCTGTTATTAGTTTTAACAAAACGAGGAATAAAGGTGCATTTATCAACAAACCGAACGTGCAGCTCTAAATTAAGGAAGGTTAATTGTTTTAACACGTTGTTTGGCGTCCAATGTTACTAAATATAGACACATACAATTGTTGCCATCAACACCTGATTATTAGGGAATATACCCATTGGGTAATAACCTTCGGACTTGTTAAAATATTCTAAACATGGGTGAGCTCACGGATGAGTGTATATGATAAATACACAAACGTTTAAAATATTTGATACGTGTTAGTCACTTACATTCCGCGTGTTACAGATAGCAACAAATACCAGCATACGTGTGATTCGCTACACAGAAAAAAGAGCAGCGACATTTGTCATGTGCTCCATTAGAACGCTGATTCAGAAAGGAAAACTGTTTCACTATCAAGAATCAATCTTAAATACAAATATTTCCATATCTGCGTAACATAAAACTGCGGCAGAGCATACATAGTGCATGATAAAAATGCATTACAATATATCTCATACAACGTCGTTACTTTGTTTTCTATATATAAAACAACAAAAAAACACATCATCCTTTTAATATGAACGCAGAAATTAATATCACTGAACTAATATTGTGTATGTGTG
>NW_018471025.1:0-686 GCF_002113885.1 Mizuhopecten yessoensis
TAATTTGTGATAAGGACTCACTTGATGTTTGGTGTAATTTGTGAGAAGAACAGACTTGATGTTTGGTGTAATTTGTGATAAGAACTGACTTGATCTTTGGTACTGTTTTATATGAGTGACAGTATTGACTTTGGTAGATAAAGGGAATCCATGTTTGACAAGAGATTCCATACTGATCTGACATTACACTGGCCCAGCATACAGCTCATGCTGTCCCCAGGATAAAGGAGCACTCCCTGACTATTGACAGAATTCTACCCTATGTCAACATATTTGTCTGATTAGTGGAGGTGGCGTTGGACCAAAGCAACCAGATATATGCCATTATCACCTTGCCAGTTCTGTATATATAACTTGTCTGTGGAAAGGCTCATGTCATATGGGTCTATGTCTCCAATATTTTATAGATTTATTGTTGGAGGCCAATTCTATCCACATTTCATCCTTCAAGGATGATATGTATTGACTCGTGGCTGTAGAAACAATTTATCTTCAAACATTTGATAAATAAACGTATGGTAATAAATTCAACTGTTAACAGATGATTTATTAATGTTTAATATCATGCCTATTGTGCATTGTTCAAACCTTAATTTACAATAAAGAATGGTGTATTGTGTATCTTCAGTACTGAACTTTATAGTCACACCGTGTGCTGACTGTGTATTGTGCATCTTCAGTACTGA
>NW_018471026.1:0-686 GCF_002113885.1 Mizuhopecten yessoensis
TGGAGACACAACTTCATATCATGATTATCATGTATACCAAGATTCAAAGAGATCGGTCGAAAAATGTAGGAGAAGATCTCCGGCCAAAATTCAAATCCTGAAATGATAAATAAATTTGACGGTCGTATAAAAAAAATAAAATTATCCAATCAATTTTTTTTCATTTTTTCAATCAGTGCACCATTTTAAAGTCATACAAAGTCAGAGAAAAACCAAGTATCTTTCTAAAGAAAAATTTGACAATTTGCAGTTTTTGTTTGGAAGATATCCTATATCAGAAAATTATGTTCCTAACGGAATTTGACTATTTTCAACCTTAGTAATAGGGAAATGGTGAAAATTAAGGAAAATCAACATTTATCAAAAAAACCTTCTTTTCAATAAGTGCAAATTTGCAGTATTGCACTGTTTCAAAGTGATACAAAGTCAGAGAAGATATATATATCCAAGTAACGTTTTGACAATTTGCAGTTTTTATAAAATGTGACTTTTTTCAGTATTATTAGTTTGTAAAAGTGAAAATTGTAAGATTTTAAGTATTTTCAGACTAAATATTTATCCGTAAAGTGGAATAAGTGTTAAGTTTGAAGATATATCAGAACATTTCATTTTTAGGGGAATTTGCCTATTTTCCACCTTAAGAATGGGGAAAATGATGAAATTTGAGAAAATAAACATTTTACCAA
>NW_018471027.1:0-686 GCF_002113885.1 Mizuhopecten yessoensis
TTTACACTTGTGATGTGTCATGACTCTCGCTTACACATGGGTTGTATGTCAACAATCTCGTTTACATTTGTGATGTGTGTCAACATTTTCATTAACACACGTGATGTGATGTGTGTCAACATTCTCACTGACAGTGTCAACATTCTCATTGATTCATGATCTGTCAACATTAACACTTACACGTGATGTGTCAACATTCTCACTGACACGTGATGTGTCAACATTCTCACTGACACATGTGTAAACATTCTCATTAACACATGTGATGTTTGTCAACATTCTCACTGACACATGTGATGTGTCAACATTCCCACTGACACGTGATGTGTCAACATTCTCACTGACACGTGATGTGTCATCATTCTCACTAACACATATGATGTGTGTCATTATTCTCACTTGCACATGTGATGTTTGTCAACATTCTCACTTACACATGTGATGTGTCAACATTTTTACGTAACCATGTGATGTGTGTCCATATTCTCATTTACACATGTGATGTGTGTCAACATTCTCACTAACACATGTGATGTATATCCACATTCCCACTTACACATATGATGTGTGTCACATTCTCACTAACACATGTGATGTGTGTCAACATTCTAACTTACACATGTGATGTGTGTCAACATTCCCACTGACACATGTCTTGTGTGTTGACATTCTCACTAACACATGCG
>NW_018471028.1:0-686 GCF_002113885.1 Mizuhopecten yessoensis
GTATAATATAGCGCCTTGTGTATAATATAGTGCCTTGTGTATAATATAGCACCTTGTAGCAGGTATCACCTGCTGAACAAAGATGAACTGGTGTCACAAAAAAGGAAAAATATTCCAAAAGCCTGAAACAGGTATAAAGTTCCAGAGAAGAAGCTGCATTTAAAAACTTTTAGAGGCCACAGGTAGCCTGAAGGATTTTGAAACTTTTGGGCAGGCAATTTCAGACAAGCAGTTAAAAATTGTTTACGCTTGGATGAGATATGGTGTGAACAAGCATATTCAGGAGACTTCAGCAGCAACAGTGAGGAGTTCATCTCAGATGGGAATATATAATGGGCAGTAATAGTGTGATTTAATGAGAAAGGGACTTGGCAGGGTCGACCACCATCCAGTAATTTGTGAGTGTTGTATTCAGGGGAAACTCGCGATCCTGTATTTTACATCGCTTTGCCAGAAAAGATGAAAAAATGTTGGTATTGAAGACCTTTGATAACGGTCAGGGCCATTTTCACAAATATTCATATACAACTTCTCTTGGTAATGTGATAAAAACAAATGGAAAAATTTGATTTATTGATTTTTGGGCAAATTGGTCGAGTGGTTATCACTCCAGCCTTCCACGCAGGCGAAGTCGTCGTACATATGGAATATTCAGAGAAAGTGTTTTTCTCCTGCCCACACAACTC
>NW_018471029.1:0-686 GCF_002113885.1 Mizuhopecten yessoensis
ACCTTTGATTAGGAAGAGTTCAAATGTGTCTTCAGGGGTGAATGATTTAATATTAATTTGAAATACATTTTTTTTTCTTTCTCATAATCATTACAATTTGAAAAACAGATGTACAGTAAAACTTGATTAATCTGACACACTGTGGGATCCAAAACAAATGCTGGGTCAGACAGAATGTCAGAATACACAGGTTATATTTGGTAATCTTTATAAGAAATAGGACGACATCTAAATGTCAGAGTAGAAAATATTTCAGAATATTCAGGGGTCCCATTAGACAGGTTTTATTGTACCTATTTGTAGATGCAACAAGAAATCATGGCTATGATGTTCTAACATTTCACTCGCCTCAACTAGAAATCAGAAATCACACATCTTTATGGCTACTGATCAGCTACACCAACAAGCTAACCTCACCAATGCTTCTTATCGCACGCCATAAACTTGCTGTGCTATAAATAGCCTCAGTTTTGTTTAGTCATACACGGAAGAGCGATGGCAAATATGGGAAATAAAGAACCAGTAAAACCCACCCATTTTTATTCTCATTGGAGCGTGATTGTAAATGGCATTTCCATACCTTGCTATGTTATGTTCCAATCCCCCGGTGATCTCTTCATGGCATTTGTGGTCAACAGCTCAGACACGTTCAAAGGTTAATCAAGCCTGAAAATAGTAATCATGTT
>NW_018471030.1:0-686 GCF_002113885.1 Mizuhopecten yessoensis
TAAAGCAATTCATGCATAACATTGTAACAGTGTTTTAACCATACATGTACTTATACTTAGCCGTAAGGGCAGGTAAAACCCGTATTGTTCATATTACACTGTCACTTGTAAGTAATACATACTATTCAATGATATCCAGCGCAAGTTCTACACTTATCACAGGTGTCCTGGATACTAAATTATATTTAATGATAAAATAAGGGACATAAATCTCAGAATTTCAACAAACACTGTGAGCTTAAGTGTCTAAATCTAGCTGACCCATGATATACAGTTCTCCAGGATGAGAAACAAAAAAAGCCAACATGTAAGGATATATGCTACCTTACACATGCGATTTGTGTAAGAGTTTTTTATTTCATATATTTATTTCATTTTTTGTTATATTTTTTTTTTTTTTTATATTTCATGCTTTCTTGGGTACCGTTCAAATTTGTCATGTTCACTAGTGTGTGTGCAACTCTTTTGGGAGGGGAAGTTCGTGTTAAAGTAAGGTAGCATATATCCTTAATATCACATATATGCTACCTTAAACATGCGATTTATGTAAGAGTTTTTTATTTCATAAATTTATTTCATTTTTTGTTTTAGATTTTTTGAATAACTTAGAATTGCTTAAGAATGTCATGTTTAGTTGTGTGTGTGAAACTCTTTGGGAAGGGGAGGTTTGTGTTAAAGTAAGGTAG
>NW_018471031.1:0-687 GCF_002113885.1 Mizuhopecten yessoensis
TCTTCTAGTTCGATGTTTATTGCCTCCTCCAGCGAGGGTAAAAGTTATGTGGTGCATCAAAACATATTGCATACAGTAATGCAAACGTCATTTCTTCTGTATAAACAGACTGGCACAACATGGCGGACATTTTCAAGGAGACTGCTAAAACACGAAACCGAAATCCGGACAATCCGGATACGCAAGAATAAAGAGTCGCATTCCAGACAGATTTTCCGGAAACACCACACAACTCATCAGGTATTTCTACCTGTCTGACCAACGTTTTGTTCAGGGATTTCCTTCTACTAGCGCATGCGCATAGCACACCATTTCTTTGTAAACAAAATGACTGGCCGTGTGAAGCACAGGAACTTGAATTTCTATCAGAATGGTCTATTTAAGCTCAGAGAACTGATTAAGCCCAATATATACCCCCCCCCCCCCTTACCGTACGTAAGGGCATGAGCGTAACGTAATTTTGAATAAAAATATGATACATTGCAAAATGTATTTACCGTCTGACTAGTCATTTTTCACTCGCAGCCAGCTGCAAATCATGGTATTCGTACAGAAAAATATCCCATCTGTTCAGTAAAACAAACAGTACATTCCACAAATATATGTTTCCAGCGCGTTTAATATCAACCACATTCATGCAGTCGGAATTTCCTTGTCGAGCAGCCATTGCGTGCAGGTCCGCAGCAA
>NW_018471032.1:0-687 GCF_002113885.1 Mizuhopecten yessoensis
CTGAACAACATGACCATATATGGAGTTATCTGGTACCAAGGTATGACTAGACCTTATACATGTACTGAACAACATGACCATATATGGAGTTATCTGGTACCAAGGTATGACTAGACCTTATACATGTACTGAACAACATGACAATATATGGAGTTATCTGGTACCAAGGTATGACTAGACCTTATACATGTACTGAACAACATGACCATATATGGAGTTATCTGGTACCAAGATTAATAACCCTAATACATGTACTGAGAAAAAAGATTATTCATCTTAACATGACCATATATGGAGCTGTTTGGTACCAGGGTACCAACATGTTCATTTATTGAGATACATTTTCAGAAGTGATAATTCTCCAGAACTGAATTTGTTTCAATCAAGTGACAGGTTTTTGGTTTTGTCAATCATATTTCTTTATTCTGTTTTTAGTTTTGTAGCTGAGTCATTTTATAACATGTGTAAGAGTGCCTACACCGTATATCATGTATATCTCTGTTTAATCAGGAGAATCAAACGCCCCAAGTCCTCATAACTACAACTGTACCTTCCCGTCCATGATCAGTGACTGGAGAGCCAAGTTCCACTCGTCACATGGACAGAACGATCCATCCTTTCCTTTTGGTTTTGTAATGGTAAGTACCATGGATGTAATGATCCAACCTTTCCTTTTGGTTTTGTAAT
>NW_018471033.1:0-687 GCF_002113885.1 Mizuhopecten yessoensis
GGTGTACTGTTGTATGGTACATGTATAAGTTTGGTCCTCACTAAGATGTGTACTGTGGTATGATATAAGTTTGGTCCTCACTAAGTGGTGTACTGTGATATGATATACGTTTGGTTCTCACATAGTGGTGTACTGTGGTATGGTATAAGTTTGGTCCTCACTAAGAGGTGTACTGTTGTATGGTCCATGTATAAGTTTNGGTACTGTGGTATGTTATAAGTTTGGTCCTCACTAAGAGGTGTACTGTTGTATGGTCCATGTATAAGTTTGGTCCTCACTAAGTGGGGTACTGTGGTATGTTATAAGTTTGGTCCTCACTAAGAGGTGTATCGTGGTGTGATATTTGTTGGTTTTTACTAAGGTGGCGTACTGTGGTATGTTATGAGTTTTGTCCTCACTAAGAGGTGTATCGTGGTGTGATATTTGTTGGTTTTTACTAAGGTGGCGTACTGTGGTATGTTATAAGTTTTGTCCTCACTAAGAGGTGTATCGTGGTGTGATATGTGTTGGTCCTTACTACGGTGGCGTACTGTGGTATGTTATAAGTTTGGTCCTCACTAAGAGGTGTATCGTGGTGTGATATTTGTTGGTTTTTACTAAGGTGGCGTACTGTGGTATGTTATAAGTTTTGTCCACACTAAGAGGTGTATCGTGGTGTGATATTTGTTGGTCCTTACTAAGGTGGCG
>NW_018471034.1:0-687 GCF_002113885.1 Mizuhopecten yessoensis
ATTCGACAGCTCAGTTGTAATAAACCAACACGTCTTGTTCATTGAGAGGACAACATTCTTACGTCTGCAGATACACTTCCAATATGTCTTGTCAACCTTTATTAATACATCGTTATTGTATCGTTCCTGACCTCCATCTTATATATACAACGAAAACGTGGCACTATTCATATTACACTCATTTAATATGGAATGAAAGTGTTATTAATATTTTGACTTACGCTGATTGTTCAAGGACGAAACAGGCTTCTACAAAGAAATCTTCTGTAACAGTATTAAGTTGTTCATATTTGTTATTATATAAGGAGCTTCTGACATATGATTGGAGCCAGAAGTTTTGTTAACTCCTTAATTAATTGATTGATATTATGCATAATGTAATATTGATTCCAACATTTACATTGTTGAATTAGATGGTAATCTAGCCGAAACATCCACACTTAACCATGCACATTCCCAAAGATAGGAGTCAGTTAAATTCCTGGTTTAATTGTTTTTTTAAGTTAATAAGGAGAATCGTTTCAGATCGCTTTTTATGAGTTTGTCAATTCAACAGATTGCAACAGATTCAATATGTTCCGACCATCCGAAAATATAATGCATTCGACTTTTGTCATACGTCAATTTTCCTATATAAGGTACACATTTACTGTAATCGATAGTATTAACAGTGAGTTATTTCAAAGA
>NW_018471035.1:0-687 GCF_002113885.1 Mizuhopecten yessoensis
TGCCTTCTATATTTGGATATATATACAAATATCCTTTCAATACCTTGCACGAGATATATCAGAACAACTGCAATTTGATATTGATGACAAAACAACGACAATAAGACATCGTAGCGGGACGCTCGTCTTTGTTGGTTTTGTTACACTCTAGTTGTATAACTATTTTATCAAGTTTAAAGTTTTGTACTTAACATTTACACCAGTCGTCACTTAATGACAGGTTTATAACTCCTGTAGCTATTGCAGAAACCAACTTGTGCGAAACAAAGCCTATTGTAAGGCATTCTGGTAGGAACAGATTATTATTAGTTCAAAGTGTTTGGTTATTTTCCGAATATCTTGTATATCCATGTTTTGTAGCATTTAGTCATCTGATTAGTTAATACGGTTGCAACGGGTAGTTCCATTATGTAAACCAAATACCAATAAGACATAGTAGCGGGACGCTCGTCTATGTTGGTTTTGTTAAAGTTTGTTTGTATGAGCCGAATGGCTGTTAAATAACATATAATAACACTATTGCCATTTAATTAAATGTAAGAGTGTAGTATGTACGGATTAACTTCAACAATTTTGTTGAGTTGACTTATTCGTATATATATCTTGTTGTTCGTTATTAGTGGTGATCACATTTGTGCAAAATACTATGAGATAACATGCAGTTTGGGTGGCGGCGTCATCGGTGAT
>NW_018471036.1:0-687 GCF_002113885.1 Mizuhopecten yessoensis
TCTGGTGTGTCTCTACCTACAAAGGGTGTTACAGCTTCTAAGTCTTGTGTTTCTCTTCCTACAAAGGGTGGTACAGCTTCTAGGTCTGGTGTGTCTCTACCTACAAAGGGTGGTACAGCTTCTAGATCTTGTGTGTCTCTACATGCAAAGGGGGTACAGCTTCAAGATCTGGTGTGTCTCTACCTACAAAGGGTGCTACAGCTTCTAGGTCTTGTGTTTCTCTACCTACAAAGGGTGTTACAGCTGCTGGGTCTTGTGTGTCTTTATCTACAAAGGGTGGTACAGCTTCTAGATCTTGTGCGTCTCTACCTACAAAGGTTGGTACAGCTTTTAGGTGTTGCGTGTCTTGACCTACAAGGTTGGTACAGCTTCTGGGTGTTGTGTGTCTTAACCTACAAAGGTTGGTACAGCTTCTAGGTGTTGTGTGTCTCTAACTACAAAGGGTGGTACAGCTTTTAGGTCTGGTGTGTCTCTACCTACAAAGGGTGGTACAGCTTCTAGATCTTGTGCGTCTCTACCTACAAAGGTTGGTACAGCTTTTAGGTGTTGCGTGTCTTGACCTACAAGGTTGGTACAGCTTCTGGGTGTTGTGTGTCTTAACCTACAAAGGTTGGTACAATTACTAGGTCTTGTGTGTCTTTACCTAAAAAGGTTGGTACAGCTTCTAGGTGTTGTGTGTCTTAACCT
>NW_018471037.1:0-687 GCF_002113885.1 Mizuhopecten yessoensis
TATCAGTTATAGAAACAGCAACAATGCTGTATTATCAGTTATAGAAACGGCGACAATGCTGTATTATCAGTTCTAGAAACAACAACAATGTTGTATTATCAGTTCTAGAAACAACAACAATGTTGTATTATCAGTTATAGAAACAGCAACAATGCTGTATTATCAGTTCTAGAAACAGCAACAATGTTGTATTATCAGTTCTAGAAACAGCAACAATGNCAACAATGTTGTATTATCAGTTCTAGAAACAGCAACAATGTTATACATGTATTATCAGTTCTAGAAACAGCAACAATGTTGTACATGTATTATCAGTTCTAGAAACAGCAACAATGTTGTACATGTATTATCAGTTCTAGAAACAGCAACAACGCTGTATTATCAGTTATAGAAACAGCAACAATGCTGTATTATCAGTTCTAGAAACAGCAACAATGTTATACATGTATTATCATTTCTAGAAACAGCAACAACGCTGTATTTTTAGTTCTAGAAACAGCAACAATGTTATACATGTATTATCAGTTCTAGAAACAGCAACAATGTTATACATGAATTATCAGTTATAGAAACAGCAACAATGTTGTACATGTATTATCTGTTCTAGAAACAGCAACAATGTTGTATTATCAGTTATAGAATCAGCAACAATGCTGTATTATCAGTTCTAGAAACAGCAACAATGTT
>NW_018471038.1:0-687 GCF_002113885.1 Mizuhopecten yessoensis
TTCTGTAATTGTCACACTGGGCAGTTTCGTCCTGTAATTGTCACAATGTACTGGTCCGTTCTGTATTTGTCACACTGAACAGTTTCGTCCTGTAAATGCCACTTTGTACTGTCCCGTCCTGTAATTGCAACACTGTACTGTCCCGTTCTGTAATTGTCACACTGGACAGTCCCGTCCTGTATTTGTTACACTGTACAGTCCCGTCCTGTAATTGTCACACTGTACTGTTCCGTTCTGCAATTGTCACACTGTACTGTTCAGTTATGTATTTGTCACACTGTACAGTCCCGTCCTGTAAATGCCACACTGTACAGTCCCGCCCTGTAAATGCCACACTGTACAGTCCCGTTCTGTAATTGCCACACTGTACTGTCCGGTTCTGTAATTGTCATACTGTACAGTCCCGTCCTGTAATTGCCAGACTGTACTTTCCCGTCCTGTAATTGCCACATTGTACTGTCTCGTTCTGTAATTGCGACACTGTACAGTCCCGTTCTGTATTTGTCACACTGTACATTCCCGTCCTGTAATTGCCACATTGTACTGTCTCGTTCTGTAATTGCGACACTGTACAGTCCCGTTCTGTATTTGTCACACTGTACAGTCCCGTCCTGTAATTGCCACACTGTACTTTCCCGTCCTGTAATTGCCACACTGTACTGTCTCGTTCTGTAATTGCCACACTGT
>NW_018471039.1:0-687 GCF_002113885.1 Mizuhopecten yessoensis
GAAATACCAACGATTTTTCATGATAATGTCTATTACGAAACTGATATTGATAAAGCAAATGTTTTTAATTTATATTTTTCAAGTCAATCCGTTGTGGATGATTCAATGGTTATGCTTCCTCCACTAATAGAATTCCCTAATCGTATTTGTCTGAGTAATATAAATATATCATGTACTGATGTTAAGGATGCCTTACTCAATTTGAAAACTGGTAAAGCTGTAGGACCAGATCTTATTAGTCCCAAAGTGCTCAAGGATGCTGCAACATCACTTGCTGAGCCACTATCTATATTTTTTAATAAATCCTTATCACAAGGAATATTTCCATCATCGTGGAAAGAAGCAAATGTTTTACCTATATATAAAAAAGATAGCCGTAATGATGTTAAACACTATCGACCAATTGCACTTTTAAGTATAATTGGTAAAGTGTTCGAGGGGTGCGTTTATAAACGTGTTCATAATTTTCTTCTTGATTTGAAAGTAATAACAAAATATCAATCAGGTTTTACACCAGGCGGTTCCTCTATTAACCAATTATTAAGTATTTCCAACGATTTTATTAAGGCATTAGATTCAGGTAAAGAAATAAGAGTAGTATTTTGTGACATCAGCAAAGCATTTGATGGGGTTTGGCACAATGGGCTGTTGTATAAATTATCAAAAATTGGAATAACTGGATCGCTG
>NW_018471040.1:0-687 GCF_002113885.1 Mizuhopecten yessoensis
AGTTGATAAGTTATAGAATTACTAGTTACTTCTGGTTTGGAATCTTATTCTAGTTACATTCGTATTATTTCTCTAGCTGATAAGTGTCTATTTTCCATGCTATGTACATTTGTGTTGTTTTACTCGTTTACAAATCTATTGCGTGTTCATTCCATGCTATGCTAGTTTTACCGATCGCGATTTCGTGTAAGTTCGAAACTGATGTTTATGATGGAGCGCCGCTTGTCGTCTTAATTAGGAACTAACATTTTAGAATTAATAATAGAATTTATTCTAGAATTTAGTTTTCATTAAGACAACAGCCGGCGCTTAAATCGCCAACGAAATTCGCGGAAAATAATGTTCGCTCCCTTAAACCGGAAACATATCCGATTGTGGCAGTAGATTTTGGAAAATGCAGTCGACAGTGCGGTAAGTCTTGGTTATGTCAGCAATTGANTTAGGTTTGAGCCAAAATTGCTTGTAGCGTAGCAGAAAATCGTCATATTTATAGTTAGGATGTCGTAGCCATAACGAAATTTGGTAACTGGCAAAATGTTAACCCTGCACACAGGGGTTCGTTACAAATGCATGACTGAAATACAGTACTGTGATATTGGTAAAAAAAACACCTGTACCGCCTTGACGATGGGAACATTGCAACCAGTGGAAATAGAGACAATGTTATCAAACGTGTCTACTTTAAGT
>NW_018471041.1:0-687 GCF_002113885.1 Mizuhopecten yessoensis
CTGTGTGGTGTATCTACTGTGTGATATCTCTACTGTGTGGTGTCTTTACTGTGTGGTGTATCTACTGTGTGATATCTCTACTGTGTGATATATCTACTGTGTTATATTTCCACAGTATAGTATCTTATGTGTGATATCTCTACTGTGTGGTATATCTACTTTGTGATATCTCTACTGTGTGATATCTCTACCGTGTGGTGTCTCTACTGTGTGGTGTATCTACTGTGTGGTGTCTCCACTGTGTGGTGTCTCCACTGTGTGATATTGCTACTGTGTGATATCTCTACTGTGTGGTGTCTTTACTGTGTGGTCTATCTACTGTGTGATATCTCTACTGTGTGATATATCTACTGTGTGATATTTCTACTGTGTGGTGTATCTACTGTGTGATATCTCTCCCGTGTGATATATCTTCCGTGTGATACCTCAACTGTGTGATATATCTACTGTGTGATATTTCTACTGTGTGGTGTATCTACTGTGTGGTGTCTCCACTGTGTGATATTGCTACTGTGTGATATCTCTACTGTGTGGTGTCTCTACGGTGTATCTCTTCTGTGTGATATCTCTACTGTGTGATATCTCTACTGTGTGGTGTCTCCACTGTGTGATATCTCCACTGTGTGGTGTCTCCACTGTGTTGTGTCTCCACTGTGTGATATCTCTACTGTGTGATATATCTACTGT
>NW_018471042.1:0-687 GCF_002113885.1 Mizuhopecten yessoensis
TGACATTGTCAAGTCTCACAATGCCCAGCAATATTTCAGCAGCCGCCATATTTATTTACATTTGATATTGTAGTTCCGGTCAAGGTTGTATTAATACGCTCAGAATTATGTCTCGTGCTGCATGGTAATTAAAGTCCCATCAACGACACATCTTTCAAAGAGGCTATATAGTGACAATGCCATGCAAATGTAAATATAAATATATAGATATATATGCAGGTGGGTTGGACAGGTTTAATCCACTATCCATGTTTATCTGAGACGTGCCTTTAATTTTAAGGATCAGGCCATTTCTACTGTACTCTGCTACCATAAGTCACTTTTGAACAAAACGCTTTCGTAATTCCCTGAAAATTTGTATTCAACAGGTATCTGCATCTAAGACATCATGGTGAATAGTTTAATCAGATTTAAAAATCAAATAAAGCGTTCATATACGGATAGAAAAAAATAAATTTAAAGCATGGGCATTGTAACATGTAATCGTTAAAATGCTCAGTGTATTGTCATTTGTAAGACAAAATATCAACTCACCGTCAGTTGGAAGGTTTTTATCTGAAACTTAAATTTTAACACAATATGTTAATTAAAACGGATGATTAGAACTAGCTAATTGTCATTATCAAATATCGATAATTGTTCTGTTGGAATGTGGACTTATGCGTTGTTGTTCTTAGCTTGGTTAGT
>NW_018471043.1:0-687 GCF_002113885.1 Mizuhopecten yessoensis
AATGAAATAAATGAAAATGTGTTTCTCTTTCTAAAACATCTACAACAATGGGGGGTCAGTGTGCTTCTTTTTTGTCCCATTATCATTTGTGGTTTTTTTTTACCTTTTTCGGGGTCAAAAATCAAAAGTTCTTCAGTAACACTAAATATGTAAAATAAATATCAATAATGTATCATTTTCCTGTTTGTTGCGTATTATTTTTATCATATTGAACATTATAAAAATGTACGGCAAAATTGAACCTGCTACAATTAAAAATGGCGACACAATGACAATTTAAGTGATCAATCTAGTGTCAAAAAAGGTGAAAGTTTGGCCTTTTTTGAAGTGCAAGAAATACACATTAATACACATTTTCAAAATGGCCGCTGAATTGGTATTTTTTTTAAATTCAGGTAAAAAAAGTTCTACAAACAACAGGCATCTAGTTTTTTGACATATTTTTCAGATGCGTGTTTGCTAATAAACTTGATCATAATTTGTTAAATATTACAAAAACCCATTACACCAGATAAAAACGAGACTTGAACGGGATCGAAACCTCAGAAGAGTACATCCTTAAAGCACCATGAACGTGTATGATACATATATAGGCCTACTTATATAATAAAACGTAAACACAGGATTCACACTAATATAATGACATTCTTGATGTTTGTTCTGTGCATGAATCGACCAACTGAAAAC
>NW_018471044.1:0-687 GCF_002113885.1 Mizuhopecten yessoensis
CATTAATCTCGTTTGATGGTTTTGGTAATATACAACCATCTCATTAATCTCGTTTCAGCTAATGTAACTTACATACAAATGGAACCATCAATCTTGTCACATCAAATCTCGGTAATCAGCTGATCTTGATAATAAATACCATCATTTAATCTTGTAACAGCTAATTTCTGTAATAAAGAACCATCATTGAATCCTGTCATCAAATTAATCCGTTACAGCTAATCGCGGTAATATAAAGCCATCATTTAATCCGTTTCAGCTAATCGCGGTAATAAAAAACATCATTAAATCCGTTACAGCTAATCTCGATAACATGAACCATCATTAAATCTGGTTACAGCAATCTCGGTAATATGTAACCATCATTAATCTGGTTAACAGCTAAACTTAGTAACATAAAACCATCATTTAATCTGGTAACAGCTAATATCGGTAATAGGAAACCATCGTTTGATCTTGTAACAGCTGATCTGGGTAATAAATAATGACAGCTTATTTCGGTAATAAAGACCATCATTTAATCTTGTGACAGTTATTTTCGGTAATATAGAACCATTACTTTATTATGACTGCTAATTGCGGCACTAAAGACATATGATTTAATCTTATAACAGCTAATTTCGGTAATAAAGACCAACATTTACTCTTGTGACAGTTAATTTCTGGTGATTAAGAACCATTAGTTAG
>NW_018471045.1:0-687 GCF_002113885.1 Mizuhopecten yessoensis
TAGGGCTGGTAGGTGTCATAGGATTTCCTAGAACGTAACAATCTTTCCACCAATGAACTGTTTTGTGTCAAGTTGCTGTCATAATCATTATACTGCTCTTCTATATGATTACATTTTCCAACATATAACACAAAGACTCAAAATTAAGCTCATGATTTACAGGTGATTCCAAACATTTCTGATTATTTTATGTAAAAAATAACTAGTTAAATATTTTTAAATATATTGGTATCTTGTCCAGTAAAAAATTGTCTTACCCTTCTCTTCTTCTTCTCTGCCTTTGTTTGTTGCTGGAACTACAAAATCAACATAACAAGTTTGTGGTATACTGTACCATAGCATATAACCTTGATCTCCATCATTGGTGAAGAAGTTGACCTTGATCACCTAACATTGATGTAGAACTTGACCTTGATCCCCTACCATTGGTGTAGAACCTGACCTTGATAACCTTGAATTAGTGTAGAACTTGACCTTGATCAGCTTATAAGTGTGTAACACTTGACATTGATCACTGAATAATTGTATTAAACTTGACCTTGATCACCTAACATTTTTGTAGAACCTGACCTTGATCAGCTTATAATTGTGTAGAACTTGACCTTCATCACCTATCATTTGTGTAGAACTTGACTTTGATCGCCAACCATTTGTGCAGAACTTGACCTTGACCCCAGACTATTTGTA
>NW_018471046.1:0-687 GCF_002113885.1 Mizuhopecten yessoensis
GCTACAGGTTGTCCCCGAGTGGTTTAGCTTATGGTAGCTGAGTAAAATATTATTTGTGTCGAGTAAATTTATTTTGGCAACTGTCAGATAATAGGTTTTGGCATAGAAATGTTGTTTTGACAATATCAGTGTCAACTTCCACCAAATCAGGAGATTCGTCTTTGCACGTTGTTGTTAAATTCTCAGTCTGTGTTTTTACAGGTGGACACTACAGACCGTTAACTTTACACTGAACACAAGCGGGGAGTTCTTCATCCGACTGCATGGACAAATTCTATCAGCACACACCTTCATCGCTCTTGACAAGATTAACCTGGAGGAGCTCAGTAGAAATGGTTAGAGTTTCATGCATTATGCTTGATCTTTTCTCACATCTTTACCGAATGAATTTTGATATTATAGTCTTTTCAATAAATTTTTGATAAAGGATTTTTTTTATATTTTCCCACTAATACTATTATATATTTCATTTCAAAATATTTAATTGTTTCAATTAACAATAGGATTGGGCCCAGGCATTGCCTATAAAAGCTCTTTCTATATAAAAAGACATACATTTCAAACATATACTGCATGTAAATTGAAGGTGTAATATATTCAGATCGGTAGATACAATGTAGGATAGGCTGAACCAATAAGTCAGTTTTATATATATGAACATAAAGGTTAGCAGTCTAATTGGAATAC
>NW_018471047.1:0-687 GCF_002113885.1 Mizuhopecten yessoensis
TATGCTGATTCCAACGTGAGACGAACTTGCCCCAAGGCAAGTCATCCACTATTCAGACAGAAAAAGTTGAATAGTTCTTTAAATTTGGACGTGTTATCCCTTTTGCTATTATTTTATGAAGGGCGTGGGATGTCTTTTTGTACATATCATCTACTAATTTTTACAGAATGATAGTGAGAGGGATAAGGAAGGCTGAGTGATTGGGAATGAGAGATTTGTTTTTGTAAAATATTTGAAACTTCATTATTGACAAATTACATTATTGAACTTGAGTTCACTCTTGGGTCTTTGCTGAATAGGATAATTATCATCAGGATAATGTGTTACCATAGGGAGTATAACAATTTATGTAACTCTATCCCTGGTCTAAAGTCATAGCAATGGTCTAAGTGCAGACAACTCAAAAGGATTTAGTCATGTTTACCAGTATCCAACTAGTCAATTGGAACTGAGAAATTCAATAGAAGTCAGTTTGTATTGACAACCTTCACTGATGCTGGAACCAGAACCTGGAAATGAAAGCAGTTTATGAAGAAGAGATGGACGATATTTTTACTCTATTTGACATTACTTGGGATTATCAAGGATGACATGTCTTTAGTCCTTTATAGACTTAGTATCTAGCAGCCAGCCACGCTACACTATTTGTTACAATATATACCCAATTGGAAATAAGCCACTTTGTGG
>NW_018471048.1:0-687 GCF_002113885.1 Mizuhopecten yessoensis
TACACTTTCAAAAGGTCACATTAACTAGGTCATATACACTTTAAAAAGGTCACATTAACTAGGTCATATACACTTAAAATACGTCGCATGAACTAGATCATATACATATCAAATAGGTCACATACACCTTAAATGAGACTATTGTATTTTATGTATCCTATTGTCAGTGAAGAAATTTATACGTTTGTTGCCCATAACCCAAGGTCAGGGGGCGGGCATCTTTACCTTCAGACTGTTCGCAGTATCGTGTCAGACTCAAAACTTTGTAATTCTTTCTTGAATTTGTATCAAACTTTAGAGGATAATCCAAGGGTGTGTCATGACCTTGACCCCCAGGTCATATCCCCAAGGTCAAGGTCATGGAGCATCAACATCTTCAGAATGTGTTCAGGCCATAATTATTAGCCCTTTTTAATACAATGATTTTTCTGTGTGTGATCAACATTTGTAACATATAAACAAACTTAAAGGCCATATTTGAAAAGAGAATTATGGTACAATGTAGGTATACCAGAATTTTAAAGATCAATGCAAAACCTTCAGAGAAAACTTGTACAAAAGTTCTCTATGTTCTTGAATGGTGGTGTCACATATCCCACCTATCCCAATCCCAACACATCACGTATCCAACCATCACGTATTCAACCATCACGTATCCCAACACATCACGTATCCAACCATCACGTA
>NW_018471049.1:0-687 GCF_002113885.1 Mizuhopecten yessoensis
GGGGGGGGGGGGGGGGGGGGGTGTGCCCCCCCCCCCTAAATTCGCGCCTGAGTATACAACTAGAGCGTATGAAATGTTGACTCAGCATATTCCCCTGATCACATGAGATAATCAGGGAAATGCCACAACAGCCATGCAGCATTTTAAATTCGTGAATTTTCTCTTTATTTTAAGTTCAAGAGGGCACATGCACACACAAAGTTTCGTATATTAAGAAACAGGAAGTGCACGTACGTTAAGTTCTAACACTACCGGTCCTAACTAACAGTTATAAGGTAGTATCACCATCACATTAAAGCAGATCAATACATATTTCTAAATGTACATAAAATAATATAAAGCGGGACAAGATATGTGCCGGATATCCCGATGTATATGACTCTAATTTGATAACATTTTAATGATAACTTATGATGGAAACTTGACATTATGATTTTATCCCTAGGTATGGTTATATTGTAATAATATTCATTCCAAACGATATTTATTTTCTTTCATTCATCTTTTAAACCTTATAGTTCGTAAAAAAGTACATGTTCAAAACCACTAGCTTATGTTGCACTTGTTAAGAGGCCGATAACGTGATGGTAGTATTAACCCAAATACAATGTACCAGGCTAACTACCCATGGTGAATTACACTACATAATTATCAGCATGTGACGGGGTTAGGTTTCTACAAAACATT
>NW_018471050.1:0-688 GCF_002113885.1 Mizuhopecten yessoensis
GCTGTTTAGCATTATCATGTCAACATTTCTTACGTGATTTTATTGCTATATTCTGTCATGTTTTATTAGCAAACATTTACGTATTGTAAACACTTAAACTTTGAAAAGTATTAAGAATTTGTTCACGATAAATCATCTCCATATTTAAAGTTTAAGAGGCAATATGATTAAAATCATGTGTTACATGGCTTCGTTAACCTCATACTAAGAAGTTGACAAAGCCTTTTTTTATATATACAAAAACAAAAAAATGTCCATTAAAACGGCAACAAATACTCGAATCATGCTTTTAAATCTTTTAATTTCTGTTACATATCATTTATGTATATCCCATTTACGCCAAAAATGCTTAGAACGAGAATCAGTATAACTAAGTAGATATATAGAATTCTTTCAATTCTTTAAGATGAATACATTACATAAAAATATGAAGTATTAAAATATTTAATATTCTTTTTATCAAAATAGCATCTTAACATTTTTTTTTGTATGCTTGATATGTTATGCTGGTAACTATTTAAGGCGTCTGGCATTTTGCTACCACAAGCCCTCCAACACTGTGTCGTTGGTTCGAGGGGCAGTCGCCAGGTTCTGACCGTAGGTCGGTGGTTTTTCTCCAGGAACTCCGGGCCTTTTCTCCACCACCAAAACCTGGCACGTCCTTAAATGACCATTGCTGTTAATAGGA
>NW_018471051.1:0-688 GCF_002113885.1 Mizuhopecten yessoensis
TATTTTGGAAAGATGTGCTATTAAGTTGGAGCAAGCTAGCTGAAAAAATTGTAAATTTTGGAAACAAAAAGGTAAATATTCTCAAATCACCCATTTGGTATAATAAATCAATAAAAATACAAAACAAGAGTATATTTTATAGGGAATGGTATAGGAAAGGGGTAACAATAGTTTATGACTTAAGGTAATAGGATTGTGTCACCATTTCTCAGTAGAATTTCTTCAAATTTTGTAGTTAATGAATAAAACAACAAACACAAGATTGACAGTAATGGCCACGGTGTTTTATTAATCAAGCAATGGGCGTCACTTACTGCCCTCATATGTTTTATATATTTTTTTCAAGCAAGGGGCGTCACTTACTGCCCTCATATGCAACAAGAGGGCGCCACTTACTGCCCTCATATGTTATATATATTTTTTTCAAGCAAGGGGCGTCACTTACTGCCCTCATATGNAACTTACTGCCGTCATATGTTTTATATATTTTTTTCAAGTAAGGGGCGTCACTTACTGCCCTCATATGCATCAAGAGGGCGTCAATAACTGCCGGCATATGTTTATATTGTTTTCAAGCAAGGGGCGTCACTTACTGCCCTCATATGCATCAAGAGGGCGTCACTTACTGCCCTCATATGTTATATATATTTTTTTTCAAGCAAGGGGCGTCACTTACTGCCCTCATATG
>NW_018471052.1:0-688 GCF_002113885.1 Mizuhopecten yessoensis
TCTGGAATGTACTGAAATATGCTTGTATGATAAAAACTAATGCAACATAAACGGAAAAGATGCTCTATCGTTCTAACCTAACAACATACAAAAAAAAACAAAAAAAAAAAAATCATAAGAACAGATGACAGCAAAATATTGCTTAAACCAATTATATACGATACAACTAGCGATAATTATCAATCAATTTTAAAACACTCAACTAAATTTGTTTGTGATCAATTCAATTTGTTGAAAAGATCTTAAAATGAAATGTATATTATTAACGGAATGTGGTAATACTCGTATACACGACAATGTGTTATTGATTTAACATTTATCGTGTTAACCACTTGCTATACAACTAGCGATGATTATCAATCAATTGCAAACACTCAACTAAATATGTTTTTGATCAATTCAATTTGTTGCATGGATCTTAATATGAAATGTAATCCACTCAATTCATACATCAATTTCCGTAAACCACGTACACATTTACTGTCCCTAAAGCCGATATTTATTTCACCGCAACGTTTTTGCTATTAGATTTAATACTATATTAAATTACTTAAATCTTTCATCAGCAATTTAAATAATCTAAATCTGCTTAAATCATAAGCCTTATCATTTGGCATAATATGTTTTGATTGCAAAGGTTTCTCAAATACATATTTGGACGAGGAGATTCTAAGAGTGTTGCATATGT
>NW_018471053.1:0-688 GCF_002113885.1 Mizuhopecten yessoensis
TTACTACAGCTATACCTGACAGGCTACATCATCACATGGTGGATAACTATTACTTCAGCTATACCCGACAGGCTACATCACCACATGGTGGATAGCTATTACTACAGCTATACCCGACAGGCTACATCACTACATGGTGGATAGCTATTACTACAGCTACAATTGACAGGCTACATCACCACATGGTGGATAGCTATAACTACAGCTATACCCGACAGGCTACATCATCACATGATGGATAGCTGTAGTTATAGCTATCCACCATGTGGTGATGTAGCCTGTCAATTGTAGCTGTAGTAATAGCTATCCACCATGTAGTGATGTAGCCAGTGATGTAGCCTGTCAATTGTAGCTGTAGTAATAGCTATCCACGATGTAGTGATGTAGCCTGTCGGGTATAGCTGTAGTAACAGCTATCCACCATGTGATGATGTAGCCTGTCAGGTATAGCTGTAGTTATAGCTATCCACCATGTGGTGATGTAGCCTGTCAATTGTAGCTGTAGTAATAGCTATCCACCATGTAGTGATGTAGCCAGCTATACTTGACAGGCTACATCACCACATGATGGATAGCTATTACTACAGCTATACCTGACAGGCTATATCACCACATGATGGATAGCTATTACTACAGCTATACTTGACAGGCTACATCACCACATGATGGATAGCTATTACTACAGCTA
>NW_018471054.1:0-688 GCF_002113885.1 Mizuhopecten yessoensis
ATAAAAACAAAACTGTTACCACATGAATCTTAAATCAATTGCACCTTTTTCGAGGTTTTCGTGATCTAGGAGGCATTTATCTTGAGTTAAGTCTGAATCACTGTCAAAAATGCGTCATTTGAGCACACGTTCAGCTTGAATTTCTCATACAAAATATGTAAACGCATACGTGTATACGTGTGTCTACATTGGCCTCTTGTGTTTGTGTAGGACTTTTTGTAAAACAAAAATGTCTTAAATCAGTATGAAGTATTAAAAACGAACATTAATGCTACATTGTGAATTAATACTACCCGATAAATGCATCATGCATATATTTATGTGTATATGACACGACATTGTAAACATACTGGTTATAAATTGAAATTAGAGTGTGTTTTTTTTAAATTTCACAGAACTAGTTTGAATGTTGATTACGGTGACAGGTAAAATCGTTATTTTACAAAATGTAATTTAATTCCTGCGAGTTTTGTCTTTTAATCCCTCCTAGATTTAACAACCCACTTAACAGTTATTCATTTCTTTATAATTGTTTGGATTATTAAATCTTGGTATCCTTAATTTAATTAGCAAACTCAAAATTGACATATTATCAGAAAAGTAACTATCACAGTTGGTGGAGAATGCATGTTGTCAAAGTACATAGTAACAAGAGGCCCATGGGCCTTAACGGTCACCTGATATATTT
>NW_018471055.1:0-688 GCF_002113885.1 Mizuhopecten yessoensis
ATTGGGTCATGCAATGCTACCAGTCTATGTTACCTTATTGAGAGTTTGGTTTCAATTAAACTCACTGTCTGGAAATTCTTCAAATTTTATATGGCTGGAAACCATATACATAATGTTAACTTCAGCATAATCTGATTCCTCAAAACTTAAAAAATATTAATTCGCAATCTGACGCTATATGACCATGGCTGTTCTTGATAATCGCCTATTCCTTCGATAGTGACCGCTACAGGCGTTGAACTTGTGACGTCACCGCCGATAGGGGCCAAATCACCACAAGTTACGATTATGCCAATTGGCAGAAGAAGGACAGGTCAAAATCTTACAATTAACCCGTCAATATCTCGGTATGACCAATTTTTATGCGGTTTTCGACATTTTTGTGTTTGGATCTTATAGAATAATACTATATTAATTTCTATTTTCGTTCAGAGTACACTTTAATAAGATCCAGTAAGATTTATTTTGTTAAGTTGAAAATATTGTGGATTGTGTATTTTGGGTAAAACTTAGCTATGATAAAAAGTCTGTATTTTTGTGTTTTTGCTATTTCCGGCTAGAAAATAGTGTTTTTTATAATAATTGTGATGTTGACATTTTCATTACTTCTTGAAGAGTCAATTAGCCGTTACAAAACAAATGGAAATGTATATGTTACCGGCGACTTTAACGCTAGAACAGGAACTAG
>NW_018471056.1:0-688 GCF_002113885.1 Mizuhopecten yessoensis
TATTTAACAGACTTGATTTACAGTATGCTATTGGCCAAATATCATCATGTTTGGCATTTTGGTTATTGAAAATAAATAGTTATTTTTTTAAAACATGTTGAGTCATTTATTCCAACAAATTATAAATTAAAAAAGATGAGTGACAACAGTAGAAAAGAAACGCTACTGTACATTTATTTGAAAAAAACAAAACGCCATTTATCTGTTATGAAATCTGTCGCCTGCAAAATGGTTGAAATCGACGAATAAGACATTTCTATGCTCGGAAGGTGGAAAATGTGTCAACCTGATTTCAGTGACAAGAACGATATATACATTGACACCATCGACGAGAAACCGTAAGTCTGACGCAATTTGTAAATGAAAGATTTAATAGCAGATCCCCCAAGGATTACAGAAAAAATATAGAGGCAGAAATACAGCAACGAACGATTGCCTGCGCGTCCTAAAAGGCCGGTTTCTCTACCCGAACAAAATGTGCTCGCTACATGAGAGGATTTTTGAGTTAGTTCCATATTTCAGACAGGTATATTCAACCACAAAGAACACTGCAAAAAAACTATACCAAGGTAAGGATGCTAGGTATAAGTTAGTCAATAGCNATCACGTTTAATATAAATAAACGCATACAAACAACGGCCTAACACAGCTGACTGTTTCACTTCTTGTCTTGGTGATCAAAGTAATA
>NW_018471057.1:0-688 GCF_002113885.1 Mizuhopecten yessoensis
TTGAACGCAATACTGCTTTTTCATTTAGTATAAATCCTCTGTAAAGGTTTCACAAAAAGTTATGGAAGATTTTGATGTTGTTAATATTGATAATTAGTGATAAAAACATAATCAATACTTTACTCAAAACTGACATACCATGGTATTGATGAGTTACCACAGTTACCATGTGCTGAGGACAACTATGACAGTGGGATGCTCGTGCACCCCTTGCTATACCCCTGGTTTAAACATGTACTAAGTGCGCGAGTCAAATATTTTAGAAGAGGACACACGACATTTTTGATATATCACCACCATCCTTATAACCATAGCATTATAAGTAGAGAGGTATAGCACCATATCTAAAACAATTTATTCTCGTTATCTCTATTGTTATAGCTGAGATGAATTTAGGCAAATACACTCAACGGCAACCATTATTTGGGCTACTGATGGAATCCATATCCGTTCTATTCAAAAGCAAACATTAATTTCGGGGATATGTAGGATTATTTAACAAATCATTGTGAAAAACCTAAGTGACCGCTCTTCTTGACTGATCGGTTAATCTCCTGGTAATGTTAATATGTATATAATTTGAATACGATTTGACGAGGCAGAGTGTTGTGTTGTTTGAAAAAGGACAGAAGAAACAAGATTGCATGTTTCCCCCATTATTTCACACACATAACACTCTATATAAATA
>NW_018471058.1:0-688 GCF_002113885.1 Mizuhopecten yessoensis
AAAATTTTAAATGATATTTCTCCATCAATTTTACAAAATCTTTTTGAGAGGAAAGATTTTTTTACAATCTGAGACAAGATAACGTGGTAAAGATCCCAACGGTGAACACCTCCACATAGATATGGTAAGAGATCTTTCTGTTTTGCTGCTTCCCAGGTGTGGAACAGCCTACCAAATGAACTTCGATTAGTTGAAAACTATAAGTCATTTCGTGGGCTGCTTCGCACCTGGGACAATAATGTCTGCTCGTGTGCTATCTGCACACACCATATAGTGTGAGTTGTCCCCCTTTGGAATCTACCTACGTGTTTACTTATTATATATTTGATATTTATTTTAGACTTGAGCTCCATTGTTTAAGAGATCATTACTTTTTACAATGAATATCATAATTATAGCTCTGTTTCAATCTATGACATCATTGTCTCTTTTTAATTCATACTATATTAGTGTTTATCCTGTAAATTTTTACGCTTTGCTACATTAGCATATATGTACATTACACCATGATAGTGTCTTAACTTGTCTTTTGTATTACTTGTGACATTCAAGCGTTCACTATTAAATTACTTTGCAAAAACTGTGATTTCATATGCTCTACTGTATATTTTTGGCATATCTAATTTGAATTGTTGTCTTGTTATTATATATATATATATATATTCACAAGTACTGTGATCCTTGTTAA
>NW_018471059.1:0-688 GCF_002113885.1 Mizuhopecten yessoensis
CTTAATTCACCATTCCTTGTCCTAATTGTCTCTAATGGTTATTTTATGACTATCGAAGGGTTCTGCAATTATTTCACTTTTCCGTAATTGTTAACCGAATTACTCCAATACTAAAGCAACAAAGAGGATACAATTGCATATGTAACACTCTGTATATATTTATTTACTTTTACATTTTTTACCAGTAAGATATCAACTTCTATAAACCTGGTAAAATGATCTCATTCACACAGTGACAGATATTAAAATTGAGAGTGAAATATTGTTTTGGTATTGACCAATCAGAACGGCACTTTCCATTTACTTCATTCAAAGCTGCGTATATTATGTTAGGATGTGCGGATGAAATGACGTTAGAGTAAGTGGTTGTTTCGGAAGATATTTGCTATATACACTATTTAACTTGCACTACTGATACCATTCATGAAAAAAAAACAATACAAGACAAATGCAGAAAAAGCTTAAACTATTTTAGGAAGTCCATTCAAACTGGCGCACAGCCTTGTTGTCGAGAGTGACGCCAAAATAATATAGTGCCAAAGAATACAATGTAACACCCCCAACTGTTTTGATGTAGCATCATTTTCGTCGTAGTAGTTGTTTACAAATGTTATAAATAGAAACTTTAATTGTTGTCCCGTACTATATCATACGCATTTCCCTAATATGGCAAACTATATTAACTCCT
>NW_018471060.1:0-688 GCF_002113885.1 Mizuhopecten yessoensis
ATATATTTTTTGTTTTTTTCGACTACTAATAGACAAGATTCTTTTTATCACTTAACATTCATGATTTGAAGAAAAAAAACTTCAAACACAGTTAAGTATTATCAGCTGACTCTATAAATGTCAAAACAAAAGTGCTCCGATCAATGGTATTGTCGATCCGCGCAGTGGAAAGTACATGTAGATCCAGAATTATTCTTAATCTATGAACAATATTTTGCCCCCGTACTCCCCTCGAATTCCTTCGCGCCTTCGGCGCTCGCATTTGCACCTTCGGTGCTACTTTCTGCATACACATCGGAAACAAGACATGCTTCTTCCTTTTTTAATTTTACGATATTGCCATCAAGTAAACATACAATTATAGTCAAGTACGATTGAATTGAAGTGTTATATTTTGTTGAAACATTTTTCTGGCCAGTTTTCGCCTTAACAGGACAGATGCGTTAATAAATTACCTCCGCATTTAGGACTGCTCAGTTTTTTTCATCTTTAGTCATCACTAATATGTGTTTACATTGCCATGATCGTTTCCATTAATGCCTTTCTATAGGCAAATACATGTTTATTAATGGGGCTAGACACAAGGTGCATCCATGATTGGAATTGTTTCTTCGTGCCATGCAAGCACATATATTTGGTTGTTTGGTTGGAATCTCAAATACACGTTTTTCAATTATATTAACCTATA
>NW_018471061.1:0-688 GCF_002113885.1 Mizuhopecten yessoensis
CTATAGTGTCCACTTCTCTATAACATAGCAACCACCTGTCTATAGTGTCCACTTCTCTATAGTGTAGCAATCACCTGTCTATAATGTCCACTTCTCTATAACATAGCAGTTTCTCTATAGCGAAGCAATCACTCGTCTAGGTAGTGCCCACTTCTCTATAGTGTAGCAACCACCTGTCTATAGTGTAGCAACCACCTATCTATAGTATAACAACCACCTGTCTATAGTGTAGCAACCACCTGGCTATAGTGTCCACTTCTCTATAGTGTAGCAACCACCTGTCTATAGTGTCCACTTCTCTATAGTGTAGCAACCACCTGTTTATAGTGTCCACTTCTCTATAGTGTAGCAACCACCTGTCTATAGTGTCCACTTCTCTATAGTGTAGCAACCACCTGTCTATAGTGTCCACTTCTCTATAGTGTAGCAACCACCTGTCTATAGTGTCCACTTCTCTATAGTGTAGCAACCACCTGTCTATAGTGTCCACTTCTCTATAGTGNTTAGTGTCCACTTCTCTATAGTGTAATAATTACCTGTCTATAGTGTCCACTTCACTTTAACATAGCAGCCACCTGTCTATAGTGTACACTCCTCTTTAGCATAGTAACCACCTGTATCAATAACAGTGACCACAATCTTCAATGACCACCTTGTATATATTGACCACCTGTCTATACTAACAACC
>NW_018471062.1:0-688 GCF_002113885.1 Mizuhopecten yessoensis
TATACTGTCTGTTAGAGTGATAGTGTATAATAGTCTGAAGTCCCCAGGGTTTGAACCCCGGTCTAGCACCGCTTTTGTCTTTTCATTCAGAGCACTGTTGGTGATTATTTTTTGTTTATTTTCTTTTCAATTATTTTTTCATAAATTTCCCCAACGTTATGGTTTTCTTTTCAGAGATGATTTATCAAAGCTATAATTATACCAGACAAAAAACATGTTTCCAACACTTTGTTACAGTTTTTGGCAGTGGTACCAGGATCTTAATACACAATCTTTTAACACAACATACAAAAGAACCGTGCATTTCCCCATCTTGAAAGCTTCCATAACACATAAACGAAATACTTCTCATTTTCTTATGCAGACCGTTTCTTATGATAACAACAATAATTGTCAGCAGGACTTACTTGCCCTCTGTCATTTAATACGACAAAGACAGGATGAACACCAGAACACTTAATTACTTGAAATTTCGGAAACCATCTTGTCACCAATTTTGAGTTACTGTTTTTTTTGTACCCACCATTGAAGCTAGCCTGTTCACCAATTCCTCCTTGTTGAAAGTTGTTGACCCGGATGGAGAGAAGGTCAAACACGTCAACGTAGAACGGACTTCCATCTACCTGGCGACCCGAAAACTGTACCTCCACGCGATGTCGACCTGAAATAACCAGCATTCAGCATTAAT